>NC_090735.1:89719216-89762658 GCF_036898095.1 Palaemon carinicauda | reverse complement strand
ATATATATATATATATATAATAATATAATATAGCTATATATATATATACATATTATATATATATATATATATATATATATACTATAATATATATATATACATATATACATATATATAATATATACATATATATATATAATATATATATATATATATATATAATATATAACATATATATACATATATACATATAATATATACATATATATACATATAATACAATAATATACATATATACATATATAATATATATATATATATATATATATATAATATATATATATATATATATATATATATATAATATATACATATACATATATATATATATATATATATTATATATATAATATATATATATAATATATATATATAATATATAAATATATATATATATATATATATATATATATAAATATATATAATTATATATATATATATATATAAGAGCTTGAAATAAACTAAGCTAGAAAGGAAAGAAAGGAAAGAACATACTTGTATTTCCTGCCCAGCCAATTGCTGTAACCTTCCAGATAATAAAATTAAGGTTAAATCTTATTCTCGAATAACCTTCATCATATTTCCCAGAGGAAATGTAGGTGTAGCTCACACCATTATAAAGAATTTTAATATACTGGATAATTAATAAGAAAGAACTCACTTTCTTTATCTGTACGGTCTCAACAAAAGGCTGTACGAGGCAACACAAGTATGTTGGAAGAACTTAGTGTTACATTATATTCTATACTATAGTTTTCTCCATGCAGTATATACTATACTGTAAAAATACTGGCTACTGTATACAATATAATAACCTGCTGGCGTGTGCGCCGGCCGGCACGTGCTGCTTAATATAGTTCCAAGGTATACTACTTTTAGACTACTGGGCGGCAGATCGCTGGTTCAGTTGTGTGTGTCCGGCAACTATAAACACTAGCACCCGGCTGCCGGCCGCTAATCGTATCAGCCGGCAGATCTTATGGTGTTCTTCTGTTGCCGGCCGGCAATGGTAGGCTACCTATGCCGGCCGGCAGTAAAAAGAACCAGAGAACTTCCACCCGAGAGTGGCCGGCAGCCGGGCTAGGGGTACATACACTAAAAGGAAAACAGAATGGATGTAAGGATATAAGACGGCACTGCCTTACAGCCCTCCATCCAGAGAGAGTGAACATAAGGAAGGGGAGAATGTAAAATTCAGGCTTCCTTCTATCCATTGCCTGCCGGGCTCTACTGACAGACAGGGATGTAAGACCTAGGGAGGTCTGGGGAACACTCTACAGAAGTTAGGCCTCTGCCGGCCGGTAAAGGACTGAGCCAGTTTCACATCTTAACCTACTCTAAGTACAAATGTAGAATGACGGCCAAGAGTTGTAATAGCTAGGCCATTACTAAGGATAGGGGGGAAAGGGAGAAGAGGGTCCTGCAAACTTTGCTCTAGTATATTATCCCAACGGCCAAGAAAGTTCATCCTAGCCTAGGGATTATAAATAATTACGGTAAAATTCTCTTGGAATATCACTGTAGTCAAATATACCCTAGAAAGCTACCTTATAGGAACTTCCATCAGGACGACATGGCTACCTCACCCAAAAATAGATTTTTCGCTTCGCTCAAAATCCGTTTTTTACACGCTTATAATGAATGTTAGGCTAGTATGTTTTTCAAAACAGACAAAATTTTAGGTCATTTTTCATTTTCTGAATTTCTCATTGATTGTAAATGGCTCTTCAGTGTTGTTTAGCAAGTGGTTAGAGGGACAATTATTGCTGAAACATGACATTCTTAGGCCAGTACAGATTATGATTCATGATGCACGCAGTATTGAATGGATGCGTTGAAAAACGACTTTTTCAGCATGAAACTGTACCACCAACGTGTTGATGGGCCAGCTCGATTTCTGCTGCAGTGCTCACTGCTCAGTGTTGCGTCAGAGTTTGGAGTGGAAGAACGTTTAGCTCTCTAGCGCCAATGGCTTAACTCTTGTTTCTATTGAGTGGACAACGACCAACACTTCATTTTATTTTAATACTAATTTTAATCATAATAATAGTAATAATTTGAATAATAACTATTTTGTTGATTTTAATATCAGTTATATTAGTTTTGATAATAATAAGTCTCTCCTGTTCTGGCAACAAATAGTAACTTTTCTGGGTAATTTTCTCATATATATATATATACAGTATATATATATATATATATATATATATATATATATATATATATATATATATATATATATATATATATATATATACTGTATATATATATATTATATATATATATATATATATATATATATATATATATATATATATATATATATATTTAAGAATTAGGTAATGAAGAAACTATAAACATTGCAATGTGCACAAACTTTATATATCTATATTTTATGTTAGGTCTCTGATTTCACCACACTCTTATCCAATGAAGACATTATATCTGGACTGGAGAGAGGTCATAGACATATCAGGCACACCCACCCTAACTTCAGTCCAAAATCAATCAATTCAAATATTACCTCCAGCTCTAGACCATTGCGCGGCTTCAGCCTCGACTAACCGTTAAAAACTTTAAGGTATAGGAAAAGTAATAATTTTGATAACGTGACAGAAATGCTAAGTTTTTTTTTTTTCGTTTTTTTTTCATCGTTTGTTTCCATTATGACTTTCATTAGCTTCCTTACGTGCGGTTACAATGAGTTAGAAATAGATTTCTATAGAAATAAGAACTATTTTTCAACGTTATGTGGGATAAATTTTTATGCATTCAGATGTAAAACATACAAAATTGGTAATTTTTTTCTATAAAAAGTACAAATGTTTCTCAAAATTTTAATTTCATATATTTTTTTCTCCGCGTCTTATAAATGTACAGCTCAAATAGAAAAAGTAGCAAAATGTAACTTTCTTAAATGCCACTGGGAACCTTGTACTAAGGCAACTAGCACGGGAAAAAAAGTGAGTAGTATTGCAGTACAGTTTGGCCGCTAGTAAGTTTTTTTTTTCAACACCACTACTGCTTCACGAGGCTGATACATGAATCATAGTCTGTACTAGGCTTTATTTACGAACTCCTAACTGCTATCACAACGTCTTAAAACTACTGTGTCACACATATCTATTTTTACACACATTTCGAACATTTACTTTATTCCTTGACACAAACTAAAAAAAGTCTACGACAACTTATTCGTCATTTCTCAAATTTTTCGTGTTACTCATTTGTTCTCGCGATTCAAAAGAAACTGACAAACCTTAGGAAGAAATAAAACTCTCTTCTTTCTGTCATGTTGCCAAATAGCACCTAATAATAGTCAATTCTTCACTTTTCACGATTTTTCAAAACATAATTCTCCACGGAGCTGAAAAAAACATTTCTAATTCTGACTTCTAAGTCAAACAAATTACGTAAAATTTCTTAAAAAGAAAAAAAAAATGCTAACATACGATGCGTTCTTCGGACAGTATTTGTGACATCATAATGTTTACTCAAGGAATTCTCACATAATTACCGTTTACCTCATTCATTCCATTTAAATTGAATTGAACGGCCTTAGCATCTGAAACACATTTATACTTGCTGTTAACGTTAGTATCGTAAAATATTTTTTTAACAATGCTCGGTGTCATGACTCAGACCGAACACCGGTGAAACAAATCACTTATGAAACACTGTAACTAAAAAAAGTAAATGCAAGGTCTTTAAATCACGCACATGACAACGAATGTCTTAGATAACAAGAACAAACTACTTTAAACCAAAGAATCTATGTAAGCTACTGAAAATTAAGTTTACACTGTACAGAATTTCTTATTTATCCATACTACAACAAAATTAATACTATATATTTTTTTCTTTTAAGAAAAGAAAAATCAATCTTTACTCAAAG
Organism: Palaemon carinicauda; assembly: GCF_036898095.1. Taxonomy (NCBI): domain Eukaryota; kingdom Metazoa; phylum Arthropoda; class Malacostraca; order Decapoda; family Palaemonidae; genus Palaemon; species Palaemon carinicauda. The sequence goes on along the minus strand of NC_090735.1, from coordinate 89,758,763 downwards.
CTCTAACAACTGAAAACATGTTACTCGTCTAGTTACTTTCTTCAATCAAAACTAGTGTTCTTTCATCTTATTTGAACATTACGCAAAGAAAACGGAATTACAACACTTTTACAAAATCTTAAAACATATTTGTTAAAAATAAAACTACAGTTTTGTACCACGTTACTCAACTTATGTGTGGGTTGATTACTGTGGGTCACCTTGGGTCCCTCGTCCTACAGTTGCTGTTTGGGACCTCTCCCAATTTTCGGGGTTGTCCTTGGCCTTTGTGGGCGAGCCATGTCTGTTAAGGCGCCCGCTGCTGCTGATTGGACGACGAAGTCCTCCATAGTTAGGGCATTTACAGTAGAAGCACCCCAACTGCTCCTGTTGATATGGTCTCATAGAAGGGTCCTGGCCCACCATTTCGGATGGTGAGTTTCGATTACCGATGCTGTTACTCCCGCGACGGGAAATTGAACAAACCGGCAATTCTGGGCGTACTGTCTTCTTTTCCCACAGGAACATTGCCATGTCGTCCTTTCTGGGACAGGTGTATTTCTTCCATATGTTTCCTCCCTTGGGCGTCGGAGTCCTCCATGGGTGACTGGTTCATGCAACCCCTCCCGGCTGCTACTATTCTTGACATCATCGTCTGGATTTTCTTAATTTTTCAAAGACTATTCATTCGTCCTTTATCTTCTTTCGTTAGTCTTTTTAACTGCCTTTCCTTCCGAGGTTTTCCTTTCCTCTTCTCCCAAGCTGTTTCTTTCTTGCTTCTCGTGTTTCATTCTTTTTTCTTATTTCTTCACGTCTAAAGTCAATTTTTGGTATCTGCGGCACTCGGTCTTTTGCTCTATATTACACCTATTTTTAATCTTCTTTTTCCCACCTTGAAGCCACAATGGTGTGTGGTAATTAAATATTAAAGAATTATGAGAGGCGGGGAAAAAATTACTTTTACATCGTAAGAGGATTTATTGTCTCAGTTAATTTTCACAGAAATATTAACAGAATTTTTCTTCAAATGTGAATGAATCATTTAACTACATCTTCACCAGAACACTAAACTTCTCTAATCAAACAACTAAGAAAATATAAGTCTCTCACTGACTTTCAAATTACTGGAACAGTTTATCATAATGGTAATTACCAAATAATTTTGTAAGTTACAGACACACTCAGGGAGAACTGATACAGAGCTGTTAATCTTCTTCCATCAGTAGAATGGCAATTTATCTCAAGTCCCAAATCTGACTTATTAACGAAACATTACAATCTTAGATTGTATCCAACTCAAGCAAGAGGGAGGGGCACATAACACTTGTCTCACGTTATAAGTCTAGGTTAAAAGTTACTACAAAAATCGCAACCTAGTGGAGTGTCGTTTGGGCGCTATTGTGCGCCCGGCGGCAAAAGGGCATGCGACTATGGTTTGCACCCAACTCCCCTCACTCTACATCCAAGGGTGAGTTTTTATGGCACCTGTCTCTGTGGGGCTCAGGTGCTTCCTCCAGGAGATTGGTGGTATTTTTATTTATTTATTTTTTTTTTTTTCAATTTTTTTTTACTACGTGACATCAGCGATGTAGATTGCCCCACCTAAAATCCCCTAGTGCTTTTCCACCCTCCTTCATGCTATGACCTCGGAAGTATAAGAATGACAACAGTTTACATTCAACATACATGGTGCAACTCTTTCTTCAGTCCTGGTGGCTTGTGACAAAATTTAGGTTAAACTGATTTACACAATACCCAAATAATTTAAAATATTTTTGTCTTGTGACATTATTAAAACAAGGTTTTAGATAATTGCAGAAATTTCATGTCTTGATTTATGTCATATTATTCTGTAGATTTTATTATAGACACGAAAGAAAAATGTTATTCATGTGAAACTAAGAGGTTTTATCTATCTTGTCATGTTTGTTATATTGGTTATGAAAAAATTAATGCTCTTATGGAATATCTGGATAGCAGTAATTTTGAGAAATACACTATTATAATGGAATACAGTTGTAATTCAAGTATGGTACTGTAATTTATCTTGTAACTTCTTCATGAAAGTGAAAATTCCAATTAACTGTTAATCTTCTCAGGTGTACTGCAGCATGTCAGTTGGAGAACTTGCAGATATTCGCCGATCACTTTTAGACTTTGTGCAAGATATTCATATTCGGGTTTCAGTCTTCCTCAAGGAGGGGAAGCAGACACCTAGTGGGATATTTGTCATTAATCATGGAGGATCTCCAGCTCCTCAAGGTAAGAAGTGAGAGAGAGAGAGAGAGAGAGAGAGAGAGAGAGAGAGAGAGAGAGAGAGAGAGAGAGAGAGAGAGAGAGAGAGAGAGAGAGAGAGAGTTTTCCATTATACAGTACAGTATATATGGTATACGATTTCCATTAAACTCGGAAGTTTGACATTTATTCTTGACTAGTTATTTGTGAGGTTTAGTTTGATGATAATGTTTTCATATCATATATTGTTACAGTTCATTGTACATCAGTTAATGTCCGACATGTACTCCCAATAAAAAGAAATTTAAGAAGCTATAGAGGTGCAGATATTGGTAGTGATCGCCAGCTCCTATTTGCCATACTGAAATTAAAACTAAAAGCACCCAACAGAAATATAGATAGAATACCTAGGATTAATGCAACTAAGCTTATAGAAGATGAACAGAGAGAAACATTTCCAATTGAATGTAGGAATCAAATTGCAGTCTTAAAGACTTTAAGAGACGAACAGACAATTAATGAAGAATGATGTGATGTTAAGAACATATATCAGTCAGTTGGTAGTGAAGTCTTGGGACACATAGTTACAAGGAGAAAGCCATGGATATGAAAGGATACTTGGGTTACTATAAAAAGGAGACAAAGACATATATTGATTGTTGAAAGTTTTCGAGGAAGTAATGAAAATTACAGTGTAGTGCATGCTAAGCATTCCAGTATTGAAAGTGAGGTCAAAAGCCAGGAATGACTGGAGAGAATATTTAGACAGTAAAGCAGATGAGGCTGACAAAGCTATGAATTCAGGAAGTGACTGTGGTGTAATAATTGTTCATATAATTATTAATGAAATATCTAATGGGGCAAAGAAGAAGAAGAAGCATATACCCATCGAAAAGAGAGATGGGTCTGTTATAACAAGAGATGTAGAAAGGCAACGTTGAATGGAACACTGTAGTTATATTATGAATATAAGATATAAAGGGAGTAGTTTGATCGATATACCTGAAGCTGAAGAAGACCTTGATGTTCCCATGAGTGAATTGCTTTTGTTTTGAGGTCGAAGTTATCACTAAAAAACTTCAGAGATGGAAAACCCTTGATTACGATGGAATAACTGCTGAGATTATATTGGTCGAAAATGTAGTGATTCTCGAAAACTTGAAGATTATTTTATAGAATGTGGCGTGAATAGGTAAAACCTGATGAGTGGGAGCTAGGAGTGTTGGTGAAAATAGCAAAAAAAGAGACCTGGCAGTATCAGGGGTAAGGACCTCTTCCCAAGAAAAGTGGTCAAAGAAGTTCTGGACAAGGCCGCCACGGAGAATAGAAATCTTCCCCAGAAGTGTGCATGTCAAAGAAGAGGAAGTCTTCCCCGGATGAGGGTCCCCAGCCTAAAAGGAAGACTAAACGACCTAGGTTGCCCTCTCGCCCTTTCAGACAACAGCAACAACAATAACTTCCTGCAGCTCCCATGACCGTGATGCCCCAGATAGTGGCTCAGCGTCAACCGTCATATCAGATGGTGCCTCAGCAGCTGGTTGCCCAGTCACCAGTGTTCAACCCTGGGTTTGAGAGGCAGACCACTACCTTTCGCCCCAAAGGTAGAGGGTCAAAACGGGGCTCCTCTAGATACCACCCGAGGTAAGGTTGGTAAGGGAGGACACGGTAAAGTGAGGTAAATCCTCCGGAGACCAGAAGCAATGAGTTGCTTCAGGTGGGAGGGAGACTCCAGCAATTTCAGGATCGTTGGACCTTCAATCCTTGGGCCCACAGCCTAATCAAGAACGGACTTGGATGGAGCTGGAACGAGGTTCCACCACCATTCCCTCAGTTCTTCCAACACTCTACCCCCATCCTGGAAGAATACACCCAAGAACTTTTGAGCAAGCGGGTGATAAGGAAAGCAGTCCATTAACTTCCAAGGAAGGCTATTTTGTGTTCTCAAGAAGGACTCAGGCAAACTCAGAGTCATCCTGGATTTGTCGCCACTCAACAAGTTCATGGAAAACTACAAGTTCAGGATGTTAACCCTTCAACACATAAGGACCCTGCTACAAAAAGGGGCGTACACGGTCTCGATAGACCTGGCAGATGCCTACTGGCGTATTCCAGTCAACCGCCCTCTCTCCTCTTACCTAGGATTCAAGCTACAGAAGAAGAAGTACGTCTTCAGAGCCATGCCCTTCAGACTAAACATAGCCCCAAGGATCTTTACAAAGCTTGCAGACACAGTCGTTCAACAACTATGCCTAGAAGGTGTCCAGGTAGTAGCGTACCTGGACGATTGGCTGGTGTGGGCAGCATCCAGGACGAAGTGTATGCAAGCTTCCAACAAAGTGATCCAGTTCCTGGAACATCTGGGATTCAAGATCAACGTCAACAAGTCTTGACTATCTCCAGCTCAAGAGTTTCAATGGCTCAGAGTCCATTGGAACTTACAGTCTCTCCATTCCCCCGGGGAAGAGGAGAGAGGTAGTAGGATCTGTCAAGAGACTACTGAAATCTGACTGGATCTCAAGACACCAACAGGAAAGAGTACTGGGCTCTCTCCAGTTTGCATCAGTGACAGACCTAGTGCTAAGAGCACAAATAAAAGATGCGTCAGGAGTCTGGAGAAGATACGCATCAAACGCTCGAAGAGATCTAAAAAGACCAATACCGACCCTACTACAATCACTTCTCAAGCCATGGTCGAAGGCCAAGAACCTGAATAGGACCGTGCTCTTGCACCCACCTCCACCATCAGTCACCATCCATACGGATGCCTCGAAGGAAGGATGGGGAGGTCACTCCCATCAACAGAAAGTTCAAGGGACTTGGTCTTCCCTATTCAAGACCTTCCACATCAACTTTCTGGAGGCCATGGCAGTCTTTTTGACACTGAAGAAACTCTCCCCTCACAAGTCAGCCCATATAAGACTCATCCTGGACAGCGAGGTGATAATGAGATGTTTGAATCGTCAAGGCTCGAGGTCACCCCAAATCAACCACGTGATGTTGTCCATCTTCCGCTTGGCAGAAAAGAAGAGATGGCATTTTTCAGCAGTTCACCTCCAAGGGTTCCGCAATGTGACGGCGGACGCTCTATCCAGGCTCACACCGATAGAGTCAGAATGGTCCCTAGGCGCAGACTCATTCTCCTTCATCTTACGTCAAGTCCCGAAACTGCAGATCGACCTCTTTGCGATGAGCGACAACAAGAAGCTACCTCGTTATGTGGCTTCATACGAGGACCCTGTAGCGGAAGCGATGGACGCCATGTCCCTCGATTGGAACAAATGGAACCGGATCTACATGTTCCCGCCTACCAATCTCCTAATGAAGGTCCTCATCAAGCTGAGATCCTTTCGGGGAACGGCAGCTCTAGTGGCTCCCAAGTGGCCAAAGAGCAACTGGTTCCCTCTAGTATTGGAACTGAAGCTGAGGCTGGTCCCTCTGCCAGACCCAGCACTGTCTCAACAGGTCCAGAAGTCGACTGTCTTCGCTTCATCACAGAGAACCCAAATCCTTCATCTCATGACTTTCTCTCCTTAGTAGTTAAGAAAAGATTTGGGATCTCGAAAGGCAGTATAGACTTCTTAGAAGAATACAAGTCTAAGTCAACCAGAAGACAATATGAATCGTCTTGGGAAAAGTGGGTTGCTTTCATTAAAGCAAAAGGACCAAAAGTAATCTCAATGGACTTCTGTCTGTCCTTCTTTATCCACCTTCATGAACAAGGTCTGGCAGCCAATACGATAACTACATGTAAGTCAGCTCTGACTAGACCTTTACTCTATGCCTTTCAAGTAGACTTGTCAAACAACATCTTTAACAAGATCTCTAAGGCATGTGCTAGACTTAGGCCTGCAGCCCCTCCGAAGCCCATTTCATGGTCCCTAGATAAGGTCCTACACTATGCTTCAACAGTGAACAATGAGGATTGCTCCCTGAAAGATTTGACTCAGAAAGTCATTTTCCTGTTTGCTTTAGCCTCAGGGGCTAGAGTTAGTGAAATAGTAACCCTATCCAGAGATGAGGGCCTTATTCAGTTTACAGAAGCGGGTGAACTGAATCTTTTTCCTGATCCAACATTCCTCGCTAAGAACGAGCTGCCCACTAAAAGGTGGGGTCCCTGGAGAATCTGCCCTCTGGAGGAAGATGCCTCGCTGTGTCCAGTTGAGTGTCTAAAGGTCTATCTTTGAAGAACTTCAGACTTCAGGGGAGGACAGCTCTTTAAAGGAGAAACTTCAGGATCAAACGTATCCCTAAAACAACTGAGGGCGAAGATCACCTATTTTATTCGCAGAGCGGATCCTGACAGTACACCTGCAGGTCATGATCCAAGGAAAATCGCTTCATCACTGAATTTCTTTCAGTACATGGATTTTGAGCGTCTTTGCTCATACACTGGATGGAAGTCATCCAGAGTATTCTACAAACACTATGCAAAGCAAGTGTATGAGATTAAGCGATTCGTGGTGGCGGCAGGTAGTTTGCTAAAACCTGTCGTCTAGTGCTGCTACGAACAGTGAATCGATTGGGACTTTCAATTAACAAGGTGAAGGTGTTGACACCTTTTAAGTGCAATACTTTGATTTGAGCGTCTCCAAGGGGACACTAAGGACTGTTCTAATTAGATGAGGTGAAGAAACATATAGATATCACTAGTGCCGTGTGTACTTACAGTGTGAATAGACATTAACATTATGAAAATTCATATTGGAAAATTTATCAGATTTTCAAATTGCTGTGGCATCAATTAATTAACCTTTCCCTTTCAGGTGAAAACAAGAATTTTCTATGTTTAATTTCCTTTTTATGTTTCTCATTATATATACTAGTATGTATACTATACCTGTTATGTCATATTGGTCAATTCTTGCCAATAAATTATCAATGGGTATTTGCGTCTTATTTGGCCCTACCATTGAATTACAATAAAAATACAATAGAGTTTGCTTACCCTTCTATAAAACTGCATATATTTTATCATGAACAAAAAATGTAGCTCTACCCTTGTTTTGACAAATAATACAACATTATGTAATAATGGTTGTTTCAACACGTAATACATACAGAGACCTGTATGTTAGGAATACTATGTTTGTTCTGATACTATATGCAAACCTTGAGACCTCGTTTCTCAAGTCTAGTATGACTCTTCCCTGCAGGAGGCAGGAAGCACTAACATGGTTTATGCTTAGCAGTAATGACGTATAACGGTAACGCCATATGTCTCAATGGTCTGGATGACCAAGAGGAAAAATTGTCCCAAGTTTAAGGCACTTTTAAAAATCCACAGATACAGTACTTTCTAGTAATTCTCTGGTAAGCTTCCATCAGGACAACATGGCTTGAGCTCAAAAAACGGATTTTGAGCGAAGTGAAAAATCTATTTTTGGGTGAGATAGCCATGTCGTCTCGTTGGACTCGCCCTCCTTTTCGATGGAAAAGGCCTTGGCAGGATCCCTCTCGAAACTAATATATCTGTAGCACCTTGCTCAACGCTACAAGGAATAGCACGCTGGGTTGACTATAGCGCCATCTAGATACCCTTCAGTAGTATGAGAGGAAAGGGTACCTTGATAATGGCTCCCCTTCTAAATTTGCCACTTTCCCCCTCAAAGCGAAAACACTATTCGGGGTGAAGATTGCTGTGTCGTATCAAGCATACGTCCCCTGATAAAGCGACATCCTTGAAAGAAATTTAAGGATACTCGCGCCAGGAGTTAGAATTCTGGAGACCTAATGGTTAAATTCTCTGGGAATATCACTGTAGCCAAATATCCCTTAGAAAGCTACCTTAAGGAACCTTCCATCAGGACAACATGGCTGTCTCACCCAAAAATAGATTTTTCGATTCGCTCAAAATCCGTTTACTTGGTGATTATTTAAAAACAATAATGCTATTCGAACAAAATACTTCCCATCAATCAGCTACTAGAAAACTCTTCCGAGCTATACGGGCACCCCTGTGAGTGAATAAAATTGTGCCTCAATAAAAAAAATGAGTATAGGGAGAGGTTTGATGGGAGAATTACCCTACTCTTGGTTTCTGTGGATGGTGAATGACTATCATGAATAGCTAAAGCAAACAGTTCTAATTTTTCATTGGGTAGCTATGGTCTACATTTGATTATAACAAAACCACTTGCATAATTTAGTGACATTTGGGTAATCATGTAATGTATAAAATGATATTTGAAGTTGACAACTTAAAATTCACTTTATAGTAACTTTGTTATTCCTGATGACGTTGCTTTAATATTCCAATTCTTTTCTTAGGAATCATTGTGGTATATGAAATGCTATTTGTTCTATCCCATTCCTTTCAGTAACTTATCGTATTCATTAAAATGAAAAAATATATACTGTTACAGAACCTGTGAATCAACTGTTAATGAGTTTCAGATTACTAGTTAACCCCGAAAATTACTTCATAACAATTTTTCACAGTTAAACAAACAACCATTCAATATGTCTTACAAATTTTCTTTTCCTTAGGAAGTGAAGTTCCAGGCTGTATTCGTGTATTTGATGACAAAGGTGAAGTGTATAACATCTTAAGATTCACGTCAGGAGATTGCTACTCTCCACCCACAAATCCATATGGTTCTTTAGATGTCAGTGGACCAAGAAGAATGGACCTTGGAACCAACATGTTAGTAATCTAGTAAAGTACTTACCATTAAATGTTGAGAATATTCTGTCAGCCTACAGCTGTTCTTAGTCCTTTGCAGATAACTTTCTCATTAGAGAAAATAAAGTAGATAGTAATTGCAGCTTTTGAACAGGGGAAAAGGGATAAATTATGGGCAACCTGATCTACTCAAGGTTTTATAAAATCAAAAGAAAAATTGAAGAAAAAATGGGCTTCATCCTAAAGGAGTCTATAGTTTTGCATCTTGTAGGATGGAAAATTATAAATCAAGGTAGATAGAAGTAGGAAGATGACATAGCTTAATAGTAGAAATTTGAATTTGTATCTGAAGGCTAATACTTTCAACAAATGTATAGTTCAGTTCATCCAAATCACTCTATTAGGTTAGTGATTCTCAACCCCCTCATAAGTATAGGTGACATTTTATCTGATGAAAAGACTAAAATTCAAGCTTTACTTGACTCAATATGAGTCAATAACCTGAAGAAAAGAACACTAAAATAAAAGTAAGCTAGCATTGCTGGATAAAATATACTTACTGCACATACTGTACTTAACCAGTAATAATTTTTGAAACAGTTTGAGGAAGTTCCTCAGTATTGTAGAAGGAACTGTCTGGCTTATTTAGACAAAACCGGTAAGCAATTGGAAATAGACTATTCAACAAACAGGCAAGCCATGGACACTTCTCAACCCAAACACATGAAATAGCCAAACTAGAACAAAACTAAATTGTAATTCTGTAATTACTTGGATGTAAGGAAATTTTCCTTGATATTATATCTAGATGGAATCAGGATGTAATTGCTTTTTCCTGATATACAGTACCATTTCGTATGCTAAAGAATTGCTACATATTGTGAACTCTTGTATGATAATGAATCATTGATAATAAAGAAGAAACATGATTGGAATATAAAAAACCACTCTTTCCCATTTTTTTTTTTTTTTTTTTTGCTGCACTACAGATATCAGACTCAGGATCTATCGGGTGATAGAGAATTGCAAAATACAGGCAACGAAGAAATATCTTATTCTTCACCAGAGATGTTCACTCAGGCACCTCTTTACATAGCTCAGCCTTACACTCCAAGGTAAGTTACCCTATGTCATTTTACTAAAGTATTTATTTCTATGAAACGTTTGAGGTTCACATGGCTTCATCCTTAGAGCTTCGATTATGTCAACACCTCATCCTTATCATCATCATCTCCTCCTATTCCTATCCACGCAAAGGGCCGTAGTTAGTTTTTCGCTAGTCGTCTCTATCTTGAGCTTTTAATTCAATACTTTTCCATTTATCATCTCATCATCATCATCTCCTATGCCTATCGACGCAAAAGGCTGTAGTTAGATTTCGGTAGTCGTCTCTGTCATGAGCTTTTAAGTCAATACTTCTCTATTTATCATCTCATACCTCACGCTTCATAGTCCTTAGCCATGTAGGCCTGGGTCTTCCAACTCTTCTAGTGCTTTGTGTAGCCCAGTTGAAAGTTTGGTGAACTAATCTCTCTTGGCGAATGTGAAAAGCATGGCTAAACCATCTTCATCTACCCCTCACCATGATCTCATTCACATATGGCACTTGAGTAATCTCTCTTATCATTGCATTTCTAATCCTGCCCTGCCATTTAACTCCCAATATTCTTCTGAGGTCTTTGTTCTCAAATCTACAAAATCTGTTGGATATTGTTTCATCGACATATCATGACTCATGTCCATACAGTAACACCAATCTCACTAAAGTAATATATTGCCTGATTTTTTAAAATAATTTCAGGCCATTTGATTTCCAAATTTTACTTAATCTACCCATTACCTGATTTACTTTTTTCAATCTTTCATTAAACTTCAATTCTAAAGACCCTGTATTAGAGATCATAGTTCCTAGATATTCAAATGATTCCATCTCATTAATCTTTCTCCTACCAGTGATATTTCATCTTTCATTGCATATTCTGTTCTCACCATCTCTGTCTTTCTACAGTTTATCTTGAGCCCAACCTCCTGTGATACTTCATCATTTTGGTAAGCAAACTTTGCAAATCCTGTAGAAATTTGCTAATAAGGACAGCATCATCAGCATACTCTAGGTCTGTTAATTTCATCTTACCAATCTAGTCCAATCTTTCTCCTCCATCCCCAACTGTTCTATGCATTATAAAATCCCTGAGGAGGATAAATAACTGGTGACAACACATTCCCTTGGAGTACTCCACTGTTCACTGGAAATTTATTTCACAGGACTTCACTAACCTTAACTTTGCACTTGATTGATTTGAAATTCTCTGGCCTCCAGACATTAAAGGTCATTGACACCGATATCGTGTATTATAGATAAAGATTAAAAGAATATTCAATTAAAACCAGAAAAATAATTGTCATAGAAGTTAAATAGAATGAAGAAGACCGGCTTCTGATATAAGTTTAAAAATGCCACTAGCATTGTACGACACATCATGTCCAAGGTTGTTGTCAAGAATGAACCTGCCATCTTCACCCCGAGCCTCAAACATATATTTATTTATTTCTGTGCTATAAGCGGGGCATTCAGTCAACAAATACCTCACTGTCAAGGGTATCAAACAGTCGTTGCAATATGATTGGTGTTGGCCAGCCAGCAGAAATTCATGTGTCATTCGTTTGTGACCAATGCGGAAACAACAAAGAGTAGTCTCCCACTTTGGGGGCATCCCATTATATATCCAAGGGGATATAACAATCGCAATTTCTCTCATCTCATTTTCGGTTAAACTATCCCAATGCCGTTGCCAAGTGAAAAAAATACGATGTTTAGTCCGAAGAGTATGGCTCTTAGAACATACTTTATCTTCTGTAACTTGAATCCTAGGTAGGAGGAGAGGGGGCGACTGACTAGAAGGTGCCAATAGGCATCTGTCAGGTCTATCGAGACTGTGAACGCCCCTTTTTGTAATAGGGTCCTTATGTGTTGAAGGATTAACATCCTGAACTTTGGAACATAAAACAGCCTTCCCTGGAATTTGATGGACTTTGCTTTCCTTATAACCTGTATGCTCAAGAGCTATAGGGTATATTCTTCTAATTCGAGCTTGGAGTGTTGGAAGAATTGAGGAAATGATGGTGGAAACTTGTTCTGTTTCCATCCTAGTCCAATCTTGATTAGGCCGTGGGCTTAAGGATCGAAGGTCCAACGATCCTGAAATTGTTGGAACCTCCCTCCTACCGGAAGCGTCTCCTTGCTTCGATTGATCGGAGGGTTTACCTCATCGACCGCCTACCTGGGGCACCGCTGTCATAGTAACTGTGGGATGTTGTTGAGCAGGCCGAGGGGAAAGTCTAGACTTCTTCGCCTTCCTTTTAGGTTGGGGACCCACATCCGGGAAAGACTTCCTTTTTGAAGAGATGCCCCACTTCTGGAGAAGGTTCCTATTCTCCGTGAGGGCTTTCTCGACTACCTCTTTGACTACTTCGTTTGGAAAGAGCTCTTTACCCCAGATGTTAGAAGATATCAGCTTTCTGGGTTCATGATTCACTGTTGCAGCAGCGAACACGAACTCTCTACAGGCTCTTCTAGCCTTCATGAAAGCATACAGGTCTTTCACTAGGGTAGCCATATGCATTTTGGCCAGGACTATGAGCATGTCTGGGGTACTTTGTTGGCCTGCACACATCTGCTTTCCGGCAGATATTGCAGACTTGGGGGTCCCAATATTGCAAGTCTCTCCTTCGTCTCTTGTTCCTTGCACAAGAGAAAGTCAGAAAGTTTAGGGAGATTCTCGCTAAACTGTTGTCCAGCGATGTCCGCGTCCAGTTACCCTACTGAGAAGGTTAGGTGGACTTCCTTCCATTCCTTCTCTTGCATGGGTAAGGCTAACGACAGAGGCCTGCACTCCTCTAGTGCAGGGCATGGTTTGCCTTCCTCCACTGCCTTGGCAACAGATTTAAATGCCTTCAACGTAAAGGGGAAGGATATTGAAGCAGGAGCAAGAAAGGTAGGGTGTTACTTGCTCAAGGCGGACACCTTCGACACCGAATAGCCCGCCTTTCTCAGGCTACTTGACAAGAGAGCCTGTGCCTTATCGTGGTCGAAAACCATGACCTCCTTCGGTTCTGTCTCCTCGTTTGACATTGGTTCATGCTTCAGTCGAATGAAGCAATCAGGGTAAGCGTTAAAGCTTGGCCAAAACTGGATATCGTCCAAGGGGACAGCTCCCATCTTCTCTGGGATGTAGAGTTTGCCGTTCAAAATCGGCATAAACTCCGCATACCTCCAGGGATTGGTTTTGGAGCAGGTCGGGAGGTCTTGGACTCTGGGTCACTTGTATGACCCTCAGGAGGCGGTAAGTGGAGCTTCACAGAGCTCTCTCTTGAATTTCGTTCCCCTTGCTTCGCCTCTTTTGCAAATGTTCTCCATTAAATCCGTAAGATGGCCCAGTGTCTGGCTCATGTTGTCCAATGAAGGGGTAGGAGGTGAAGACGTCGAGGGTAATGGCTCCGGTGCCAGCACAGACGAAAGGAACTCCGACTCGACATCATCATCTTCCAGAGGTGTAGAGTAGACTCCTCCTCGGGATGATCCCTTAATAGATCCCTTTCAGTGTCCATAGACACTTCCGACATCCTTACCTCCTGGTGGATGTCCATACTTTGCAACGCCTCCCTGACATCCGTCTCGATGGCAATCTGGACGCAGGGAGGTGTGAGTCGTGCTTGGGCACAACCATTTCACTACCCGCTTTCGGGAACAGTAAGCCACGCATCCTATCGTTAGGTAGGTATGGTCCCAGAGAGTTCTTCTGGAACCCTCTCACCCACTTGCGCAGCTTTTCACGTGCCGCATCCCTCGACTCCGTTGACTTGGGGGCGTCGATACCTTCGGTCACCAAGGTCCGGCAGATATTGCAGTCGGGGGGGGGGGGGGGTCCCAATATTGCAGGGATTCGGTAATAATGGTGCACGGAGCATGAGACCTGCATGCTTTTATGACCGTAGAAGTACTTACTCCTATGATTGCAGAAGATCGCATCGCATTTCATCTGGGGTTCCTCCTGTAAAGAATGGAAATTAAAATGAGTATACGATTGTTTATCTCACATAATTAACAGATATGCAATTATTCATATATTAATCATTATAGCTTAAGATAGTAAGCTAGAAAGAAATAGGGAAAGACACTAACTTGTGTATGCCTCCTAGCCAATTGCTGTGACCTCCCCCAATATTAAAGATAAAGAGTTTCCTTTATCAGAGCAACTCAAAAGAGAAGGGTTCTAACCTCTAGGGGTTAGAAAAAATGTACACTGCCACTGACCCTTCTAATTATTTAATATTGTGGGGTAAGTATTAACTGATTTCCAATCAGAGTATTGAAGGAATTCTATTCTTTCAATATACAGTAGGATTGGTCTCAGCAAAACACTGTACAAGGGTACACAAGGTATGTTGGAAATTAACTACTGTATAATAAATACTATAGTTTTCTGTTTGTAGTATATACTATATTGCAAATATACTGGCTACTGTATAATCATATACTGTAGTTCAGCCGGTGTGTTGCCAGTATGGCTAGCACCCGACGGACTAGTCCGGCCGGCATGTCGCCAGTTGGACTAGAAATTAGAAAAGACACATACATGCGTATCCCTCCCAGCCAATTGCTGTGACCTCCCTTTCCAATATTGAGAATATAGAGCTTCCTGATCTGGGAAAACTCAAAAGAGAAGGTTTCTAACCTCTAGGGATAGAAAGTGTACTACCACTGACCCTTCCAAACTATTTAATATTGAAGGAATTCTATTCTTTCAATATAGGATTGGTCTCAGCAAAAGACTGTGCAAGGACACACAAAATATGTTGGAAAATAACTACTGTATAATATATACAATAGTTTTCTATCTGCAGTATATACTATACTGCAAATATACTGGTTCCTTTATAATCATATACTGTAGTTCAGCCGGCATGTTGTTGACAGGGCTAGTACCTGGCGGCACTGGCCTAGCTGACATGCTGCCGGCTGGGTTTGTACCTGGCGGCACTAGCTGACAGAGAGAAAAAAGCATGGAGTGAAGGGCTGCCTTATTAAAATGTATGTTTACACTAAATAAGGATGTAAGTATATAATCTTACCGCCTTCCTCCAGAAAGAATGTCAAATGGAAGGGGAGAACGCATTATTCAGGCTTCCACCCAGCCACAAATTCCGATGCCGGCATTGCCGGTTTCAGAACTGTGGATGGCAGTCCAAGGGAGGACTGAAGAACCTTCAGCGGCAGAAGGGTCTCCCACCGGCAGCCGTCATAACTGGCACAACCTTCCCGGATCCTGTGTCCATAAGGGAAAGACTGAGTGACTAAACAGCTGCTTATGTAGGGGCCCGGCCGGCCCCGCAACCCACCCGGCAAACGGTGAAATTGCAGGACGACGGCTACAGGATTGCGATGGCTAAGTCATCGCTAAAGGACAGAGAAGGGAGGGAAAAGGGTCCTGTATCAAGTGTAGAAGAAGCCGGCAGGATTGCCGCCACTTCCGCAGAAGAGTGAAACAATGTTTCAGTATCGGCGCCATCCTAGGTGGCAGAAGAATAACTATTCTTCAGCCTAGTGTCTGCCGAACCTATCCAGTGTAGAAGAAGGCGGCAGGATTGCCGCCGCCTCCACACCAGAAAGAAACCATGTTTCAGTATCGGCGACATCCTAGGCGGCAGAAGAATAATATTCTTCAGCCTAGGGTCTGCCGACACAAAACTAGTCTTCTAGACCGCAGGGGAGAAGGTGGCGGCATCATACTACAACTTCATGTGCGGCCTAGGGAGGCTTAGCCTCCTATGTTGGTATCTATAATCCGGCAGGGGAGTGACTACTCACCCTGCAGCTCTGCCACCGGCAGAAAGACTGAATACTCTGAGGTTCTGTCGTAAACCAAAGCCAGGACCTCGCCGGCAAAGGTGGGAGACAGATAAAACCCTAGCCTAGTCAAGCCAGAGTGAACTACTCTATGGCAAGACCAGATAGGTTTGCCACCTGCAGCGGCACTCATAGGAAAGGAGGGATTACCCTTAAATCTACACAGTAGACAAGTATCGAGTTATATAATTCTAGGAGATGTACTATCTCCCGTTGAATCAATAAAACGATACACGAGGGTAAATGGGGATAATGTCTGAAAGTATACTACAGCACCTAGGCTAGGTAGCCTAGCGCAAGACGAGATCTCGGTTACCTAAATCGCCAAAACTCTAACTTATATGATTGACAAAAGGAAGAGGAAATTATGCATAAAATAAATATCTTTACTAGTATAAATGTGCCTAAATAGCTTTCATAATTTATTAATGCTATTACAACCTATGGCACCTCCAGTGACAGGCCTAGATCCTTAACACAATAAATTACTCTAATTTCACTGTGAAGCAGGAGCTAAAAATTATACACTGTAAAGAATCAATACTCAACTTTCCAGAGGCGAAAGAAGCTGGAGATTGCATAATAAATCCTCACAAAAGCGATCAAAAACGTTAGATCAACAGGGAACACCAACGTTCGAAATTGCTACAGAAATAGGAATAGGCGCCATCTAGATACTCAATAGTAGTATGGGAGGAAGGGTAACCTTGATAACGGCTCTCCTTCTATTTTTGCCACTCTTCCCCCTCGAGGCGAAAACGCTATTCGTGGTGAAGACTGCTATGTGTCGTATCAAGATGAACGTCCCCTGATTTATGCAATATCCTTAAAAGAAATTTTAAGGATATTCACACCAAGAGTTAGAATTCTGGAGACCTAAAGGTAACTTCTCTGGGAATATGGGGGGTCAAATATCCCTTAGGAAGCTACTTATAGGAACCTTCCATCAGGACGACATGGCTTGACCCCAAAAAATTCCTATTGTAGATGAATTAAAACAAAGCAAAGTAGGCCCGAGTTGGAAGTGATAACCAGGCCAACACTAAGTGGGGTCACGAGTGTTGTTGCTTTCATGGTGATTGTTTTGCTGACTTGGGCAGGGTTTGGGATCTTGAAAATTATTCTATTTATTTGCAGTGCATCTGCTCCCCTTGGAATAGAGATCTGCTGGCAGAAGATTTGAGAGGTAAGGTTGTTTTTCTCCTTTCAATGTGGGTGAAAGGATTTGCGAAGATTGCATGGCCCACTGAGTATTTACCCAGCAGGGATTTCAAGGATTTCATGAGCTCTGAATTACTAGATTCAGCAGTGGGTTATGGAGATGGGATCATCATGGACCAGGCCCCTTTCTAGGCTATAGATTTTGTGCCTGAGGAGAACCTAGACTCTGCAAATGAGGAAGCCTCACTGTAGAGTTTATCAGAGAATGCTTTAGTCTTTTTGGAGAAGTATCTCTTGGGAGACACCCCAATGACTATGCTGCTTTCTAGGTCAGATCCAATTCAGATAAACTGAATGACAACTTACAGCTTAATATTACAATTTTTATTACTATTTATTTGTACACAATTAACTGGACTTGGAATAACTCTTGCAAACAAAAGGTTTGGTAATCTCTTACAGTAATTGCATGTTTAAAAATATATATTTTTTTTACAGCTTTGATAGCACTTATGGAAGGAAAGCTCGGGATGAATTGAACTTGTTAGCTCAGTTAATAGGTACAGCATCAACAACGAACAAAGAATTCAAGCTTAACCTATTCCAGACTGATGATGATAATTTCAGGTATGTTAAGTGTTGAAAAAACTTGAACCTAAAGTCCAGTAGCATATGATGATCTAAAAGAGAAGTTATGATCTTCCTATATACCGGTAACAACTTTCAATACTATGGTGTATATGAATGGATAATCAACAATCCAACTATTAAGTTTCCCGTTGTAATTACTGTATTACAATCTTAATAAATTTTGATTTTTCCAGGAATGACAATGATGTTATTCAAGAAGGTGATTTCATTACAATAGAAGGTGGAATGAGAGATAATCGCCCCGAATTAGGTCAAATTATGGGAGAATTGACTTTAAATGAGGCCGATAATAGTTCTGATAAAGGCCAAGACCTCCTGGATCTCATGGACAGCATCTGACGTATTCATTCTGTCTACCAACACAAATTTGTGCACTTTTTGTTAGAATTAAGAAATCCAAACTTTACTAGTGATGTAAACTGCAATAAGGGCATCTATAGTATTTAATGTATATGCCAGTATATAGTATACTTGGAAAATAAAACATTCTGTAAAATATCTTATGTGTATAATTAATACTGCTATACCCTTGCAAAAAAATTTGTCGAGTTTAAAAAATAAATATAGTACAGTACTGCCAGAAGATTTGTAAAATGTACCTAGAAATGTGTGCAGAAGACCTGCTAGAAAATAAAGGACTGCAATACTTGCATGAAAAAACTATTACAAAGTACTTTCATACAGAGGACATAGAAGCTTTCACAGAAAAGTATGGGTAGTGTCATAGCCTCTGGACCAGGGTCTTCCACTGTCTTGGGGTTGAGTTCTCTTGCTTGAATCCCTCTATTCTATCTATTCTCTTCTCTTTTATAGTTTACATATGAAAGGTCTATTTCCAGGTTGTTACTGTTTTTAAAATATTTCATTTTAAGAGGACCGCTGCAATGCTATGAGTTTTTTTCTAATTCAAAATACACAATTTCTATATATGTTCTAGACATATATTTGTAGGAAACATATATATACCTTCATCATATATATTCATGAAAAAAAGAGAAAAAGGAAAATAAAAATTCTGGTACACAAAATTGTGGGAGTTTTATTCCTTTTTTCAATTATATATTTTTCTCAAATCGAACAATAAATGCGTGAGAAAAATATACCTAAGTGTGAATAAGCATTTTTCAATATTAAACTTACCCGATAATCATGTAGCTGTCAACTCCGTTGCCCGACAGAATTCTATGGAGGGATACGCCAGCTATCACAATACTAGAAGGGGGTGTACTTACCAGCGCCACCTGTGGCCAGGTACTCAATCATTTGTTGTTGACACCTCCTCAATTATTCCTCTGTCGTGCTTCCGGCTAGACGTTCTGGGATACGCTCATGGTCTTCGAGTTTATTCATGGATATTTGGTGAAGTATTCTCTTAGATTAACGGCTGTCGCATACTGGAATCCTTTTTATATTAGCTAGTTAGCTTTTATATAAATACTGATTAACGGTTAATGAATTTTATGCTTGTTTTTGGATCACCCTTTGACTTACTCTTTGAAACAAGATGTCTGACGTTTCGCAAGCTCCCTCCCATAGACGATGTAGGTCTTGCAATAGGCGTATTCCGAAGGTCTCGGTAGATCCTCACACCGCTTGTTCTGACTGTAGGGACAGGCCCTGTCTATTAGAAAATCGGTGTGAGGAGTGCGCCGGACTTTCGGAATTGGATTTTGTACGTCTTTTAAAATATTCATCCAAGTTAGAGAGAACTAGAGCTAGGAGAAGTTCTTCTCACTCTTCTATGTTTTCCTCACCTCATGATCCCCTACCTTTTCCTACCCCTGTAGTGGCTACCCCCGAACCTACTGTGTGCCCTCCGCCTGATATGTCAACTGTTTTGCGTGCTATTCAGGCTTTAGGAGATAAAGTAGAATCAGTGGTAAGTGACCATAAGTCTCTGATGGCCGAGGTTAAAGAACTGAAGGTCAAGAGTGCAGTGGGTGGAAATAGTGCCAGTGCTGTGACGAGTGCTAGTGTCTGTGCAGTGCCAAGTGCTAGTGGTGCCAGTGTGGTGCGTGAGGATTTTTCTGTGCGAGCCAGTCGTCCTCCCAGTCCGGGACCTCTTGCAAGCTCCCATGCCCAGGGGAGAAGCAATGTCGAAGGGCTTAAGGGTTCGACAGGCCTTGTTAGGCGCACAGAATTATCCTCGGTGGTTGCGGGCGTGTCTTCCTTAGACCGTCACTCCCACCTGCAGACGATTGAGCCCGTCTTCTCGTCCGCTGATCTTCATGCAGGGAAGAAACGTTGGTCTCAGGTCTCGAGACCGCTTAAACGTAGAGTTCAGTCAGCGAGTGCTCAGCCAGGTTGTAGTCATTGGCTCAGCTCCGACTCGCCTCTGTCATCGGTCGACTGTACTCCGCCCAAGAGGAGTAAGGTTCTGCCTATACAGACCCCGACTGTGACTTTACCTCAGTCTGTTATCGTTTCTGCCGACCCCAAGTGGACCCTGCTTCAGTCCATGCAAGCTCAGCTTTCGGACTTGATGCGTGAGTGTCGGGCTGAGAGTGTTGCACCTCCTCCTCCGCCTACACTCCCTCCACCTGTTCTCGCTCCGCCTGTGCTCGCCCAGCCTGCACCTGCTCCGCCTGTGCTCGCCCAGCCTGCACCTGCTCCGCCTGGTCGCAGCACCATCTGCCAGGCGTACGATGTTGAACCACTTTCGGAGTTTGCTGTTCACAGTGTTGTTCAGCCTCAGCCTTCTTTAAGGCAACCCTTGCTTTGGGATCAGGAGAGTTACACTCTTCCTCCTCCTCCCCTTGCTGCTCCACCAGTGGTGCAACTCTCGGTTGGGGTACAACAACCTCTCCCCTCCGTGAGTCTGTCTGCTCAACCAACGCTGCACCGAGTTCAACCCTCATCTAGGCAAGCTCCTCTACACCATGGACTTGCGCCTCAGGAGCCTCAGCTTGCGAGAACTTTACCTTGTTCTGCGCAGCCTCAACCTTCTCATGCTCCACTCATCTCTCAGGAACAGGAACGGACTACTCCGCCTCCGTCCTCCGCTCAGCTTGTGCAAGCCTTAGGTGCAACTCTTGCTAGGAGTCAACCTCCTTCACCCATGCACCTGCCTTCTGCTCCGTCTGTTGTTCAGCCTATGCAGTCTGAACCTCAGGTTTTCCCTCAAGTTGAGGAAACCTCTGTTATTGTTCCTACCCGTTCTGACTCTGCGGTTCAGCATTCTGGTCCTTTTGCTTCGCTACCTTCTGCTGATGAAGTGTCGGATGATGAGGAGGCACATCTTGATCCCTCATCAGACGTGGAGGAGTCTAAGCTTTCTCCATTGTCTGTTGATTTTAGAAAGGTCTTGGCTCTACTCAGGGAGCTTTACCCTGACCACTTCGTCTCTGCTGTTCCCCGCTCTCCTCCATCTGAGTTTTCGCTAGGCGTACAACAGGCTAAGTCGAGCTATACTAAGCTTGTCCTAGCTAGATCCTCCAAGAGGGCCTTAAGGACCTTAGGGGAGTGGCTTCAGTCTAAACAACACCTGGGCAAGACTTCCTTCATGTTCCCTCCAACGAAGCTCGCTTCGAAAGGTTGCGTTTGGTATGCCACAGGGGAAGCACCAGGCTTGGGAGTTCCTGCCTCTGCCCAGGCTGACTTCTCAAGTCTGGTGGACTCTCCTAGGAGGACTGCGATGAGACGCTCGAAGGTTTGTTGGACCTTCTCAGACCTGGATCATCTTCTGAAAGGGTTGTTCAGAGCTTTCGAAATGTTCAACTTTCTCGACTGGTGCCTGGGAGCCCTCAGCAAGAAAACTTCTCCTGCGGACAAAGACTCTGCCATGCTAATTATGTCCTGCATGGATAAGGCTATCAGGGATGGATCGGGTGAGCTAGCGTCGTTATTTGTATCAGGGGTGTTGAAGAAAAGGGAACAACTGTGTTCCTTCCTCTCAGCCAGCATTACACCGTGCCAGCGGTCACAGCTCCTTTTTGCTCCACTCTCAAAGTTCCTCTTTCCCGAGGAGCTAGTTAAGGACTTGTCGGCTGCCCTGATACAGAAGGACACGTACGATCTTGTAGCCTCATCGGCTCGTAAGTCTAAGGTTACCTCCTCTGTCCCCAAGACTTATCGCTCCCCAGTGGCTGATACCCCGGCCACTAGGTTCATACCGCCCTTTCGTGGTAGAGCCCCCAGCCGAGGAAGCTCCCGTCCAGACTCTCACAGGGGCAAGTCTAGGAAAGGACCCAGGACATCTAAGGGAAAGCACTGACTCTCAGATTCTCCAGACAACAGTAGGAACCAGACTCAAGATCTTCTGGCAAGCCTGGGAGAAGAGAGGTGCAGACGCACAGTCTGTCAGTTGGCTGAGGTACGGTTACAGGATTCCATTCTGCCTCAAACCGCCTCTGACCACATCGCCCATCAACCTCTCTCCCAACTACAAAGAAGAGGACAAGAGGCTAGCATTGCAACAGGAGGTGTCGCTACTTGTGCAGAAGAAGGCAGTGGTTATAGTCCGGGACCATCAATCCCCGGGCTTCTACAACCGTCTCTTTCTTGTGGCCAAAAAGACAGGAGGTTGGAGACCGGTGCTGGACGTCAGCTCTCTCAACGAGTATGTCACCAAGCAGACGTTCACAATGGAGACGACCAAGTCGGTCTTAGCAGCGGTCAGACAGGAGGACTGGAGGGTCTCGTTGGACTTGAAAGATGCATACTTTCACGTTCCCATTCATCCAGACTCCCAACCTTTCCTAAGATTCGTTTTCGGAAAGGTTGTCTATCAGTTCCAAGCCCTGTGTTTTGGCCTAAGCACAGCTCCTATGGTCTTTACTCATCTGATGAGGAATGTAGCGAAATTCCTGCACTTATCGAACATCAGAGCCTCCCTCTACCTAGACGACTGGCTGTTGAGAGCCTCCACGAGTCGTCGTTGTCTGGAGAACCTCTCTTGGACTTTAGATCTAATCAGAGACCTAGGTCTATTAGTCAATATAGAGAAATCTCAACTCATTCCCTCCCAATCCATTGTGTACCTGGGAATGGAGATTCAGAGTCGGGATTTTCGGGCTTTTCCATCGGCCCCCAGGATAAACCAAGCCCTAGAGTGCATCATGAGCATGCTGAAGAGGAGCAATTGCTCAGTGAGACAGTGGATGAGTCTCACAGGGACCCTCTCATCTCTGGCCCTGTTTGTCGAGCTAGGGAGACTCCACCTCCGCCCTCTTCAATTCCATCTTGCAGCTCATTGGGACAAGGGCTCGACTCTAGAAGCAGTCTCTATCCCTATCAACCAAGAGATGAAGACCACTCTCCGGTGGTGGAAGCACAATCTTCTTCTCAAGGAGGGTCTATCATTGGCCATCCAGACCCCCCATCTTCATCTCTTCTCGGATGCATCGGACTCGGGCTGGGGTGCGACCTTGGACGGACGGGAATGCTCAGGAGTATGGAACAAGGAACAAGGATTACTCCACATCAACTGCAAGGAACTGTTAGCAGTTCATCTTGCCCTGTTGAACTTCAAGTCCCTCCTGCTAGGCAAAGTGGTGGAGGTGAATTCAGACAACACCACAGCCTTGGCTTACATCTCCAAGCAAGGAGGGACCCATTCGAGGAGCCTTTACGAGATCGCAAGGGACCTCCTCATTTGGTCAAGAGGTCTAAACCTCACACTGGTCACGAGGTTCATCCAGGGCGATATGAATGTTTCAGCGGATCGCCTCAGCAGAAGGAATCAGGTCATTCCCACGGAATGGACCCTCCACAAGAGTGTGTGCAACAGACTTTGGACCTTGTGGGGTCAACCTACCATAGATCTGTTTGCCACCTCCATCACCAAGAGACTTCCGCTTTATTGTTCCCCTGTTCCAGACCCTGCAGCGGTTCATGTAGATGCTTTTCTTCTGAACTGGTCCCATCTCGACCTGTACGCATTCCCTCCGTTCAAGATTATAAACAAAGTTCTGCAGAAATTCGTCTCGCACGAAGGGACACGGCTGACGCTGGTTGCTCCCCTTTGGCCTGCAAGAGAATGGTACACAGAGGTACTTCAATGGCTAGTCGACTTCCCCAGGACTCTACCTCTAAGAGTGGACCTTCTACGTCAACCACACGTAGACAGGTTGCACCCAAACCTCCACGCTCTTCGACTGACTGCCTTCAGACTGTCGAAAGATTCGCTAGAGCTAGAGGCTTTTCGAAGGAGGCAGCCAGTGCGATTGCCAGAGCTAGAAGAATTTCCACTCGTAGAGTCTACCAGTCTAAGTGGGAGGTCTTCCGAAGCTGGTGTAGAGCCAATTCAATATCCTCTACCAATACCTCTGTGATCCAAATAGCTGACTTCCTTCTTCATCTTAGGAATGAGAGATCCCTTTCAACATCTACGATTAAAGGGTATAGGAGCATGTTGGCCTCAGTCCTCCGCCACAGGGGTTTGGACCTGTCTTCCAACAAGGACCTTCAAGACATTCTCAAGTCTTTTGAGACGTCTAAAGAACGTCGTCTTTCCACTCCAGGCTGGAATCTAGACGTAGTCTTAAGGTTCCTTATGACATCTAGGTTCGAACCTCTCCAGTCAGCTTCCTTCAAGGATCTTACCCTCAAGACTGCTTTTCTCGTTTGCCTTGCAACAGCTAAGAGAGTCAGTGAGGTTCATGCCTTCAGCAAGAACATTGGTTTCACAACCGAATCAGCTACATGTTCTTTTCAGCTTGGATTCCTAGCAAAGAACGAGCTTCCTTCACGTCCTTGGCCTAGATCGTTCGAAATACCTAGCCTCTCCAACATGGTAGGTAACGAACTAGAGAGAGTTCTTTGCCCTGTCAGAGCTCTCAAATATTATCTGAAGAGATCTAGACCTATTCGAGGACAGTCAGAAGCCTTATGGTGTGCCATCAAGAAACCCTCGAGACCCATGTCCAAGAATGGGCTTTCGTACTATATAAGGCTTCTGATCAGAGAAGCACATTCTCACTTAAAGGAGGAAGACCTTGCATTGCTGAAGGTAAGGACCCACGAAGTAAGAGCTGTAGCTACTTCGTTGGCCTTTAATAAAAACCGTTCTCTGCAGAGCATTATGGATGCAACCTATTGGAGGAGCAAGTCAGTGTTTGCATCATTTTATCTGAAAGATGTCCAGTCTCTTTACGAGAACTGCTACACCCTGGGACCATTCGTAGCAGCGAGTGCAGTAGTAGGTGAGGGCTCAGCCACTACATTCCCTTAATCCCATAACCTTTTTAACCTTTCTCTTGAATACTTTTATTGTTGTTTTTATGGTTGTTACGGTAGGCTAAGAAGCCTTCCGCATCCTTGGATTTGGCGGGTGGTCTATTCATTCTTGAGAAGCGCCTGGGTTAAAGGTTTGGTAGAGGTCCTTTAGTAGGGTTGCAACCCCTTGTACTTTGGCACCTTTGGGTTGATTCAGCCTCCAAGAGGAACGCTGCGCTCAGTAAGGAAGACGAACTTTAAATAAAAGGCAGAGTAACGGTTCTATTCGACTTCCTTACCAGGTACTTATTATTTCATTGTTATTTGAGATAACTGTTATATGAAATTTGGGATACTTAGCTATCCTTTAATCATGTACACTGGTTTTCACCCACCTCCCTGGGTGTGAATCAGCTACATGATTATCGGGTAAGTTTAATATTGAAAAATGTTATTTTTATTAATAAAATAAATTTTTGAATATACTTACCCGATAATCATGATTTAATCGACCCTCCCTTTCCTCCCCAGAGAGAACCAGTGGACCGAGGAATAATTGAGGAGGTGTCAACAACAAATGATTGAGTACCTGGCCACAGGTGGCGCTGGTAAGTACACCCCCTTCTAGTATTGTGATAGCTGGCGTATCCCTCCACAGAATTCTGTCGGGCAACGGAGTTGACAGCTACATGATTATCGGGTAAGTATATTCAAAAATTTATTTTATTAATAAAAATAACATGTTTTTGAGTTGTGAGCTCCCAAAAATTTGCTATAAATTTTCACTTTTTTTCTTTTAAAAAATCAAGGTAATATTATTATAACCTTACTTTGTACTTTTCTTGTTTATTCCTACATAAACACAGCCTAAACGAGGTATTTAAACCCTAAGTTTACTAATAAACTTGGCATAAAGGTGTCATTAGTTGCCAGCGGCCTCTCATTGTTGCCAGAGCTTTAGTTAGAATGTTACAGCTTTGTACTCTTTTTCATGTTTTACTCTCTTTTTGGTTCTCTTTTTGTTGCTCTCTGCTTACTTTTTGTTCTTTCTATGACCTTTGTTAACATTGGCCTTGCTATAAAGTTCACGTGGACGTTGTGAAAACACAATGTACATACAAACTGTAAGTAAACAAACACATGCATTATAACGTCTATACGCCTTTGGAAAATCTGGCTGTTCTCATAGATCGTACTCCTGTTCACCTACCCTCTACCATTGCCTTCCATCTCTGCCAGACATACAAGATTTCAAAACATAAGTGAAAAAAATCACTATATATATGCAGAAAATAAACACAAAGATGATTCTATCAAACTCAGTCATGCAGACAATGCTGTAAGGATGAAGTCATTATTTAAAGACTGCTATATCTTCATTAATTGTAAAAATAATTGGCTGAAACTTCTGGAGAGCATGTATGATTTATTTCTGCATACATAGAAACAATAAAATAATTTTCGATTGTTTAAAGTTTTTATTTCAAACACCATAGCGGACGGTCCCCTTAATTCTTTATATTCAAGGTCAGCTAATTTCGTGTTACCAATCCAGTCCAATCCTTCTCCATCATCCCCAACTGTTCTATGCATTGCAAAATCCCCAAGGAGGATAAACAACGTAGGGGACAACATTCCCTTGGAGTACTCCACTGTTTACTGGAAATTCATTTGATAGAACTTCACTAACATTAACTTTGCAATTGTTATGCTCATAAAAAGACTTAATCAAATTTACATATTAAGAGAAATTCCATAATAATGCATGAAATATCACATGCGATTAGGCTCAAGAAAAAAGATGATGAGAACAGAATATGCAATGGAAAAAAAATTATTGGAAAGATAAACGATTATTGAGTTGGAATTATTTAAATATTTAAGAACTATGATCTCTAATACAGGGTCTTTAGAATTTGAGTTTCATGAAAGATTGAAAAAAAGCAAATCAGATGTGGGTAGATAGGGGATTCATTTCTTCGACAGGTGTCCACCCATCGACACTCATCTGGGTAAATTCCTCCCACATTGTCTCTCTCCAGTTGGACTTCTCTCCTGTTTCTTCTTGCGGTCAACTTGACCCTTTTTCTTGAAGTTAGTTAAGTGCCTATCATATCGGCACTTGGTGTGGGGCCTCGCCCCAGGATGGGGGAGAAGGGGAAACTGTTCTGGGCGAATGCTTGAGAGGAAAAAGCGCTCACCTTTATCACACCATCGTCCCAAGTAGCCCCAATACAAGGTGTAGACTTTTTGTGTTTTTTTTTTTCTTTTTTTTTTTCCCCTCTTCTGACATAATGGTGACGTCATACACCCTCTTTCTGCAAAATATACGGTGATGGCGAACATCGCGTGGCTATGAATCATTCCAATGAGTCAATAGTTTTGTACTGTGCCCGACATCCTGTTTTGTCTAGCGAAACTGTAACGTACTGTACCAACCGTGTTTCACACAATTGTACATAATTCCTTTTGTATATATTATGCTTGTATCTTCGCTCTTCCCTCGCACTAAAACGAACATGAAAATTCATGTCTGGTTTTTCTTCTGTAATATTGTCTGTCTTGTGAACTTGTTATGTCCTGTTGCCTTGAGGTATTGTATATAAGGAGAGTGTTTCACATTAATATAACTCAGTCGTTTCCAATCTGCCTTTGAGTTCACACCCTTACTCGGCGCCGTCACATTGGTGACCCCGGAAGTCGACTCGCTTCCACTGCCTTCCACCCCCACCTCCCTCGCCCCTCCATCGTTGGTACTATGACGGAGACTACATCAGTTGGCGCCGCGGCCACCCCATTGAAACTTTCACCGTTCGCCACCGGAGAGGCGTTTGCTTGGTTTCAACGTGCTGAAGTCCACTTTCGTATCAGGGGCGTGACTCGCTCAAACACCAAAGCGGATTATGTTCTCGCGGCGATACCCGAGGACACCTTCCCAGAAATATCCGACTGGCTTTGTGAACAAGAAGACACCCCAATAGCGTATGACGCCCTCAAATCATACCTTCTGCAGCAGTACTCGCCGTCGCCAGCCGCCCGTATAGCAAAGCTTTTTCAGCTCTTGCAACAACCGTTGGGGGACCAAAGGGCTTCGCTTGCCCTCAGGGAAATGACCAGTATCGCTCGCCTTCAACCTACCGCAGACGGCTCTCCTCGTGAGGTGAACCTACTCCGTGCCCTTTGGATACGCCGTTTACCTGAACCTGTACGCGCTGCCATACCCGATGTCGATAGTTTACCCATAAAGGACTTGATGACCAAAGCCGACACCCTTATGGACAGCCACTTCAAGACCTCCATCAACGCCTCCACCCCTGACGACGAGGATGCCTATTCAACGTCAACCGAAGCTGACATGAATGCCGTAGGACATACACGCCTACCCCGTGATGTGCCGAAGCGACGACACAGCCGCCCACCACCCACCAGTCGCTTGCGCCCCAACGAACGACTTCTACAGCCACTTACTACCTCCCATCCGCCGCAGTTTTGCTACTACCACTTCAGATTCGGGGCAACCGCGAAGAAATGTGCCAAGGATTGTCAGTGGCCAAAAAACGTGTAAGCAGGCCATCGCTTGTGGCGGTGGCCTCCCAGGCTTCTAATCTGTTCTTTTTACAGGATGCAGGAACGGGCGTGCGATTTTTGGTAGACACGGGTGCTTGTCGTTCTCTTTTGCCAAGGAAACTCTTCAAGGCACAACGTAGTCTGTCTACATCTGCCGACGTCCTCTTGGTAGCTGCCAACGGATCTGCGATACCCACCTACGGTTACGAGAACCTCACATTATCGTTCGGAAACGGTAAATTCAATTGCAAGTTTCTCGTTGCTGACGTCACAATGCCAATCCTCGGTGCGGATTTCCTCTCTCATTTTCACCTTCTGGTCGATGTCGCCCACCGACGATTGGTCAACGCAGACTCGTACTTGTCGACACCTCTTCAACCCGCCCCCTCTAACCTCGCTCTCCACATCAGCGCACCCACGGATGCCTACGCCCACCTCCTCACGTCGTACCCGGAAGTTTTCCGTCCAGAACTTCGCCAAACGCCCACGGTTCCTGCCAAGCACGGTATTTATCACCATATCAAGACAACGGGACCCCCAGTCTTCGCAAAATTCAGACGTCTGGCACCGGAACGATTGGCAGCCGCCAAACAGACGTTCGCGGAAATGGAGAAGATGGGCCTTTGCCAAAAGGCCTCCAGCCCATGGTCGTCACCCTAACACATCGTTCTGAAGAAAGACGGCTCCCTCCATCTGTGCGGGGATTACAGGCGCCTGAACATGCAAACAGAACCGGATCACTACCCCCTCCCAAACATTGCCGATGTAACCTCCTACCTGCACAAAGCGAAGGTTTTCTCTACGCTCGACCTCTTGAAGGGGTATTATCAGGTGCCTATGAACCCAGAAGACATCCCCAAGACTGCCATCACCACTCCGTTTGGCACATACACCTTCAATTACTCCTGTTTTGGCCTTCGTAATGCTGGGGCAACGTTTCAACGTCTCATGGATGGCATCTTATGGGACCTCCCTTTCTGTGTATGCTATGTGGACGACATACTTGTGTTCTCCTCCTCAAAAGAGGAACACCTCCGTCACCTGCGCATCGTGCTCGACCGCCTGCAACAAAACGGCCTTGTAATCCGGTACGACAAGTGTACCTTTGGCGCCAACGAAGTGTCGTTCTTAGGGCACCGTATCACTCCTGAAGGAGTCCATCCCCTCCCTGAGAAGGTAGCAGCCGTTCAGAATTTCCCCGCGCCCTCGACCGTCAAAGCTCTGCAGGAATTCTTGGGCATGATCAACTATTATCACCGTTTTCTGCCAGCCATTGCCGCCATTCTTGCTCCCCTCTACGCCTCCCTCAAAGGCAAGCCAAAGGACCTGAAGTGGGGTCCCCTTCAAGAAGCAGCCCTCTGCAATGCAAAGAAGGCCCTATCAACTGCTGCGGCTCTCACTTTTCCTATCCCACACGCCCCTCTCCTTCTCTCCACCGATGCCAGAGACGTCGCTATTGGTGCAGTACTCGAGCAGGTGGTCAAAGGCTCGCCCCGCCCATTAGCCTTCTTCAGCAGAAAACTGTTCAAGGCAGAATCGGGTTATTCTACCTTCGATTGAGAATTGCTGGCGGTGCACTTGGCTGTCCGTCACTTTCGCCATTTCTTAGAAGGTACGCCCTTCGTCATTCGCGCAGACCACATGCCTCTGGTGCACGCCTTCACTCGACAGTCTGACGCCTGGTCCGCCCGTCAACGCCGACATCTCTCCGCCGTGGCTGAATACAATTGCACCCTCCAATACGTCCCTGGGAAAATGAATCCCGCTGCCGATGCCCTGTCAAGAAACACGTTGGCTGCCAATCAACTGGGATTGGATTACAACGCCCTGGCTGAAACCCAACGACAGGATCCAGAGTATCAAGCATGTAGGACATCCTGCACGTCCCTCCGTTGGGAGGATTTTCCCTTCGAAGACTCCAACACCACCCTCCTCTGTGACGTCAGTACTGGTAGACCGCGACCTTGGATTCCTGCTCCCATGCGCCGACAGGTGTTTGATCTCATCCACGGCCTTTCACATCCCTCGTGCCATTCTACTGCACAGCTGCTGAAGGCAAAGTTCATTTGGCACGGCATTTCTAAGGATGCTAAGGATTGGGTCCGTGCCTGTACTTCTTGCCAAACTTCCAAAGTACATCGACACACGGATTCAGGAGTGGGCACCTTTCCTCAACCTCAGCGTCGTTTCGCACACATTCACATCGACGTTGTAGGCCCCCTACCCACATCACAAGGACATCGTTACCTGTTTACCGTCATCGACCGCTCCACTCGTTGGCCTGAAGCCATTCCCATGGAAACTGCAACATCCGCCTCATGTACATCTGCCTTACTCTCAGAATGGATTGCAAGATTTGGTATCCTTGAGCATATTACTTCTGACAGGGGTACCACTTTCACCTCTCAAAATTTGACATCATTAGCAAATCTCCTGGGCATCACCCTACATCAAACAACTGCCAGCAACCCCGCTGCCAAGGGAATGGTTGAACGTTTTCATCGCACCCTCAAAGCAGATTTGATGTCCCGCTGCAAGGATTCCAACTGAAGTACTACTTACGTCAGAAAAGTTTAATTTCAGTGTCCCTGCAAACATTGCTAATAACAACCAGATATATATTCTTAATTGGGAGTGAGAATAACATTGATATCTTATGTCGCCAAAAGCAATAGGTCTACTGTATACTTCTGTAAATAGACTGCTATTTGAATATAATTTTTACTAGCTAAGCTGCAGCCCTAGTTGGAAAAGCAATATACTTTCCCAGCTAGGGCTGCAGCTTAGCTAGTAAAAATTATATTCAAATAGCAGTCTATTTACAGAAGTACACTATACAGTAGACCTATACCAAAACGCTCAACATGAATAAGTGTGTGCATAATTTTTAGATCTTTAAATCAATTTTAAAATGAAATTAAGCAGCTGGTTTTAATGCAATATCTTGTGTGTTCCCAATTCCATTTGGTGTGCAAGTAAATTGCATCAGACGCCTTCAGCCAAACTTTGCTTAATGCCTTCATTTCAAAACCTCTTCATTGTCCATAAGGGTGAACTTGGCAGCAAATACATCACAAAGGATATAGTTACATTGTTTAACTGCTTCTTTAACCCGTTAAAACTATTAGAAGGGTTATTAAATAACATCTCCCTTCATTTAAAATATAGATAAATATTTGTAAACATAGTTAAACTAACATAATACTTCCAAGTTGATGGGACAATAAATATGACAGAAGAGTAGGTCTATGAAGAAATAATTATATTCTAAAGCCATCTATAATTGGAAATACAAATAGCTATTATATACATATGGAGTCTATAGCCAAGCTATTAATTCTGGATTTTAAAGACCATCTACTTTCAGAATATGGTGATATTTTTTATTATTCTCAAGTAAATCTTGCTCATTCTATATTGTATAATTATATAAATTATGGAAGATAATATTCCTAAAGCCGTTAACTCATAAATTTTCTAAGATGACATTATAACGAGAAAAGAAAATTTTTTCGTGGTAGTTAAATATACTTAGTTACCTTTAAATAACGTTTTCTCTAAATCAAAAGCTGTACCGTTTTCTTTTTATTTAGCCCCACTGTTCTAGGGATAACTTGCTTATACATTTTCCTCGTATATATCGATTAAATATTAATTATCTTCAATCGAATATCTTCCGAATTCCTAATATAATTAAATTAATCTATTTGAAGAATTTTTTTTAGATATATTCTAAGCAATATACCTTAATTTTAGCTAATGAAAAGGCTATAGAACTCAGACTATGGTGGAGGTCTCTGATTGGTTGAAGCAATTCGGTGCTATTATAGTATGCTATCTACCGTCGAATTTCTACTATAGTATAGTATCTACCACAAAGTATGTTATCTACCGTCAATGTTAAGCCTCCTGTTTGATAAGGATTATCAAACAGATTACTTACCACCAGTATGTTATCCTCATTGGACTTTAATTATAGTTTATTAATATTTATTGCCTGGACAACATGGGTGCATAATTATAAGTAGTTTGTAGGGAAACTTTTTTTTTTACAAATTATTCATAGCTCATCATACAACAATGTTACAAGTTATTCAAATGAAAAATCAAATATTACAAAACTGAAAGATAATAATCTATGAAAAATATTCAATCAAAAATTTATTCTACTACTGCTTGTAAACATATCTTACATCATTCAAGAAAGCGGGAAATACATCTTCGCCTTTTCTCAGAACTTTCCAATTGAAACCACCACACTACACACTTCCAGACACATTAAACCAATCAGTGACAGTATTAGGTGATTTCCCAGTTAATTGTATAGTAGTTTTAATTGGGGTCTCATAAACAAAATAATAAACCAATTCTAAAATTTCAGAAAGGGGTGGTAGATAGCGAAATCGGCGGTAGATAGCATACTATAATAGCACCACAAACTCTTTCACCACGCAAAGATATCCCCACTCAGAAAGGGATATGCAGTGTGCATATATATATATATATATATATATATATATATATATATATATATATATATATATATATATATATATATATATATATATATATACTGTTTACATTTATATATATACATATATATACATTATACATATATATGTACATATATGCATATATATATATATATATATATATATATATATATATATATATATATATATATATATATATATATATATATATTAGTAATAATAATAATAATAATAATAATAATAATAATAATAATAACAACTTAAGATTCTCGACTCGTAATAATAATGATATATCTCGTATTAATTATAAAAAAAGAACTTGTATTACTGCCTTTTTAAAGTTGCATACAAAGTTATATACTAGGATTTAAGTCACTTTTAGGATTGAGCACTTAAATAGGTGTAACGTTTTTACATATAAACCTGACTAATTCACTTAAGACAACTTTAGAAGGATAATGAATCTCAAATTTGTTTGATAACGTATCTCTTCCCGTCGGGAACTGAAATAGTAAATCTCTCTCTCTCTCTCTCTCTCTCTCTCTCTCTCTCTCTCTCTCTCTCTCTCTCTCTCTCTCTCTCTCTCTCTCTCTCTCTCTCCTAGAGAAAAGCACACTTTTGACCAGTGGTCAT
This sequence comes from Palaemon carinicauda, assembly GCF_036898095.1. Classification (NCBI taxonomy): domain Eukaryota; kingdom Metazoa; phylum Arthropoda; class Malacostraca; order Decapoda; family Palaemonidae; genus Palaemon; species Palaemon carinicauda. The sequence continues at coordinate 89,725,360 of NC_090735.1, read as the reverse complement.
TTTTTAGGACTAACTTTCAGTGAGCTTATTACCATGACAGTTATCAAAATTGCCAAAGTAATATCTATCATATGTAAAATTAAAAGGATAATTTCCCTTTGTATATGATAAAAACAATTGTATCACTCGTTAATATCTTCTCACCTAAATTACTGCATGACGGCAGTCATATATATGTGTGTCCGTGTGTGTGTGTGTGTGTGTGTGTGTGAGTAGGGCTATGTGTGTATGTATAGTATGTACATATTCAGTATATGCATATGAACTTCATTTTATTCTTAATTACAATATAATTTTAGTTGTATTATTGCCTGAAGAGCTCTGCTCCACATGGGATTGTACCGAATCTTTCTTGTAAGTCTTTTCTATGTAGATATTTTTGTCCAATGAACATTATTATTATTATTAGTATTATTATTATTATTATTATTATTATTATTATTATTATTATTATTATTATTATTATAGCTTGAAGCTATGAATCAATATATCTACCTTGAACAAACATGAGATAGGGTTTCGTACACACCGAAAACATTGCCCTACACATAATATCTCGTATAATACCTATACAGGTTATATTACAGGATCCCAGAAGCCACGTGCAAAGCGTGCAATATTTTTTAATCAATATAATAAATAAAAAAAAAACCAGGTCATTTACAGGCTCCCCCAAAAATTCAAATTTGACCGCCAAAATCAACAACACCATCAGCTGATGTCGGTTGACCGGTGACTTCCGGCTGCAGGCAAGCCTCGCTCCTCCCCCAGTGGACCCCCACTCCCTCCAGACGTACTCTATCCAGCATATCTCCCTGTAGTTTAATCATATTCATTCGCCTTTTGCCTCTCATTAATATCACACTTCATCGTCTAATTCTTTTATCACTATACTTTTGTTTTAAGTTCTACTTAAACAGTACTTTATTTCTTATTTTCCTTTTATCACTATACTTTTGTTTTAAGTTCTACTTAAACAGTATTTTATTTCTTATTTTCCTTTTGTCGCTATACTTTTGTTTTAAGTTCTACTTAAACAGTATTTTATTTCTTATTTTCCTTTTGTCGCTATACTTTTGTTTTATGTTCTACTTAAACAGTACTTTATTTCTTATTTTCCTTTTAACTATGTGGTGAAAGGGTTTGCGTATCGCCATGATCAGCAAGGCTTTACTAGTCAAGGCCACCCGAACTAGGTAGGTTTGCAGTGAGCGATAAGGATAAAGTCTCCCATCATCATTAATCCGCAATGGTCACACACACATACACACACACACACATGATGCCATTATCTGATACAGATATGATGTTGGAATAAAAATTGTTGGAGAATGTTGGAGGAAACCTGCTGTAGACAAAGCCGAAGGAGAACCACTATTTTGGAATTAATATTGGAGACAGTGAGGGAGAAAGTTTGTTGGTGACAGTGATGGAGGTATTGTTGGAGACAGTAATAGAAATATATTGTTGGCGATAGTGGTGGAGAGAGATAGTTGGAGGCAGTAGTAGAGAGAGTGTTGGAAGCAGTGAGGGAGAAAAACTTTTGGAGACAATACGAAGAAAAAATTGTTGGAGGCAGTGATGGTGAAAGATCGTTGGAGACAGTGATTTAGAAAAAATTGTTGGAGGAAGTGATAACGTAAGATTGTTGGATACAGTGATGGAGATTAATTGTTGAGACTGAGGGAGAAAGATTGTTTGTGACAGTGAGGGAGCAAGAATGTTGGAGTGAGTGAGGGATAAAGATTGTTTGAGACCATATGATAGGGATAGATTGTTGGAGACAGTGAGAGTGAAAGATTGTTGGAAACAGTGATAGATATATATTGTTGGACACAGTGATGGATATAGATTAATGAGACTGTGAGGGAGGACGATTGTTTGATGAAGTGAGGGGGGAGACGTTGTTGGAGGAAAGTGGTGGAGAAAGATTGTTGAAGGCAGTAGGCCTAAAGGAAAAGATTGTTGGAGACAGTGATGGAAAACTTTGTTGGAGGATGCTGATGGAGAAAGATTGTTAGAGTTCTATTGTCGATTATCAGAGTAATGAAAGACTGGGGAGAGTGACTTACAAATTATTGGAGACGGAATCTTATGGAAAGAATATTGAGAGAGTGATGGAGACAGACTTCAAGATGTTGCTGTAGAAAAAATGATGGGGTGTTGGTGTACAATTGATGGAGACAAACTATGGAAACAAGATTGTTGGAGGAATAAGTTCCGGGAAATGCTGTAGGAAAATTGGATGTTGGAGATTGATTGATTGATTTAAGGTTTTCTGGATATCCTGAAGTCCTAGGGTCATTGACGCCGATATCGTTTATTGTAAATGAAAAAATAAATAAAAGAATATATACTCAATTGAAACCCACTAAAAGCAAAAGATGCCATTTTAAAAGATAAATATATTTCAGAAGACCTGCTTCTGAAATAAAGCTAAAAATACCATTAGCATGGTAGGGACACATCGTAGCCAAGAATCTTGGCAAGGATGAACCTGCCATCCTCACCTCGAGCCTCAAGCATATATCTATTTTTCTCACTACAGAACTCATGACATTAATGTCTTTCTGAAGATGGAGAGAGAGAGAGAATTTTCAAATATTTTATAACCAAGCTCGTAAAATAACATAGCCAGCTTGGACTATTACTTGTTTGATCTCTCTCTCTCTCTCTCTCTCTCATCTCTCTCTCTCTCCTCTCTCTCCTCTCCTCTCTCTCTCTCTCTCCCTCATCTCTCTCTCTCCCTCTCTCTCTCCTCTCTCAATCTTAAGGAAGACATTAATGCAATGAGTTCAGACAAAAAATATAAAAACCATTTTGAAGAGATCACATCAAAGAAAATAGTTCGGGTTTCCTCACTAAACAACTTGGAACTGACAAGTCAGCAATCAACATAGTCAAGCAATCATAATTCTTGATGCCAGCGTACATAAACAGGAGTTCGTGATGCCAGCGTAACATTTGATATACTGTATATTCAAAATATACTTAATTAAAATTGGATTAATTACTCAAAAGTGTCCATAAGATTTGCAATTTACAAATAGTGACACTTTTGAGTAATCACTCAATTTTTTTATTAAGTATATTTTGAATATAAAGTATATCGAATGTATTGCTTTCCCAGAATTTAAATAACCACCTAATTACTGTGCAAGAAGATGAGAACTGCAGGATTGCATTATTTTGGAGTACATGGAGACCTTGGTGTTGTAAACAATTACCGTTTTTTTTCTTTTAAAGGAAATTTGTAAATATTTACGTAGGTTAAACCTATGACCGCTCGCGGCTAACGTTGTCATAGCAACTGTCTGATAAAATAGATGAAATTACTTTCCTGGCGATTATTATACGATAAACATTTAACCAAACGACGATTTGACGAATGAATTATACATATACTTATTTTAAAATGAATATCGTAGCCTACAACTACGATACTAGCTACACATTCCCGACTCAAAAGCGCGGGAATTCAAAATACCTACACATACCAGGAAACACCCATATAATATCAATCAACATACTACATATGGAAATCAAATGTATTTTACCTTTCACAATGATGTACATCTGCAGGTTGAAATGGCCCAGTCGAAATTAATAAAGAAAACAGCGAGCGAACGTGTTAACTCTATCACACTTGAAGCAAGACTGAGGGGACCTCGTGAAAGATGAAAGTGCACTACAATCAGGGTTGCCAGTTTGGCCTTTTTTTTTCATTCCAAAAAAAAATTTAAATTTGGTATTTTTAAAAAATTGGTTGGCCATTAGTAATATGAAAAATCGCCGGTCTTAAATACTATATAAATTGGCCTTTTTCTACTAATGGTTTGGCCTTTTAAAAGCTTCTGTTGATTAGAAGTTGGCCTTTTCTCATTTAGCAGACCTGGCAACCCTGACTACAATGACTGCAACAGAATACTGAAATGGGCAGATGCTGTCGGTGATATAACATTCGCTGTTTTTAGTGGATTTTGTTCTAAAATGAACCTTTATTCTTTTGCTATAACATCAGAAAAAAAGGTGGTGTTCTTTTTAGTGGATTTTGTTCTAAAAATTAACCTTTATTCTTTTGTTATACATCAAGAAAAAAAGTGGGTGATCTTTTTAGGGGATTTCGTTCTAAAAAATTAACCTTTATTCTTTTGTTATATATCAGAAAAAAAGGTGGTGTTCTTTTTAGTGGATTTTGTTCTGAAAATTAACCTTTATTCTTTTGTTAACCATCTGAAAAAAGTATTATTCTCTTTAGTGGATTTCGTTCTAAAAAATTAACCTTTATACTTTTGTTATACATCAGAAAAAGTGGTGTTCTTTTTCGTAGATTTCGTACTAAAAATAAACTTTATTTTTTTGTTATATATCAGAAAAAAAGTGGTTGTTTATCTTTGTAGGTAGGCCTTCTGTTAGTTTAAGGGTTGTCCAGCTTCGAAGGTAGGCTTACTGTTAGGTTAAGAGTTGTTCAGCTTTGTAGGTAGGCCTACTGTCAGTTTAAGGGTTGTTTAGCTTTGTAGGTAGGCCCATTGTTAGTTCAACGGTTGTCCAGCTCTGAAGGTAGGCCTACAGTTAGTTTAAGGGTTTTTTAACGTTTGAAAGTAGGCCTACTATTAGTTTAAGAGTAGTTCAGCTTTGTAGGTAGGCCTACTGTTAGTTTAAGCGTTGTTCAGGTAGGCCTATTGTTAGTTTAAGGGGTTTTCAGCTCTGCAGATAGGCCTACTGTTAGTTTAAGGATTGTTCAGCTCTGTAGATAGGCCTACAAAGTTTAAGGGATTTTCAGGTTTGTAGTAGGCCTACTGTTAGCTTACGAGTTTTTCAGCTTTGTAGGTAGGCCTACTGTTAGTTTAAGCGTTGTTCAGGTAGGCCTACTGTTAGTTTAAGGGGTTTTCAGCTCTGCAGATAGGCCTGCTGTTAGTTTAAGCGTTGTTCAGGTAGGCCTACTGTTAGTTTAAGGGGTTTTCAGCTCTGCAGATAGGCCTACTGTTAGTTTAAGGATTGTTCAGCTCTGTAGATAGGCCTACAAAGTTTAAGGGATTTTCAGGATTGTAGTAGGCCTACTGTTAGCTTACGAGTTTTCCAGCTTTGTAGGTAGGCCCACTATCAGTTTAAGGGTTGTTTAGTGTTTAAGAAAATCTTGAATTAGGTTCTCTTCAGGTAGCTTCCAAAAGGGGACTTATTTGAGAAAGTATTACACATGGAATTGATTGACTCTTGTGGTCTACGTGCAAGGTTAATATGTACTTCGGTCCGATCTGCCTATCTGCTGGGAGGAGTAGCAAGGATAGTCAGGGCAGTGGTTTACACGTGTCTTCTCCTTTATCCTACTCAATCATGCACATGAAATGGGACGGATGAGAGAGATGCCTTTGGGCAGTTGTGGTTCCTGTCTGCTTTTGAGAGAGCAAATGGTTTCTGGAGTATTCGTTCGTGGTGGAATTGCACTATAAGGCTGATGAGGTCTCCACTCCCTCCAACCTTGTTTTCACTTAATAATCGTTTTTAACGGAAATTTATATGTAAAAAGAAATCCCCTTGCTCTGTCATTGCTCAAAGGTTTAGCATTTAAAATGTAAAAATTTGGAATTTCTTAAGCATCAACTAATGAAGTATTAACTAATAAGGATACCATAACATTATCTTGAAAAAAACATCATACTAATCCTGGCATATTGAATTTACAATCGTTCCATTAGTGTCTGGAAGGTTTTCAATAAAAGATTTCAAAAGAGAAAGAAATGGAAAGCATTCAATGACCTGGTGTGACTTAGTTCGTTCGAAAACAAAATGCTTATTTAGTCTTTTGTTACGAGGTGGGAAGGGGCAGGCCTTGGTGGGCTTTCCATTTCCTTCTCTTTTTTATTAGAAATTATCTAATTTACACAATCATGACACTTGTAATTTCAAATGTTTACTTCAAACTCTTTCCAATGTTAAAAAAAAAAATCAAAGATAACAAATTGATTTAGTTTCCCCATATTATGAGATCTGAAATATACGTTTTCTATGACACTCTGTCGCTGGTTTAGTTTGTTAGAAAACGGGTGCTTTGTTTTTCATAATTCTTAATTCATAAACTTAAATTTGATTTAGATTTATTGTTTAGTATTTTTCTAAGGTTTAAGCTGCAATGTTGCAAACTTA
>NC_090735.1:89695048-89718716 GCF_036898095.1 Palaemon carinicauda | reverse complement strand
CTCTCTCTCTCGAGAGAGAGAGAGAGAGAGAGATCAAACAAGTAATAGTCCAAGCTGGCTACGGTATCTTACGGGCTTGGTTATAAAATATTTGAAAATTCTCTCTCTCTCTCTCTCTCTCTCTCTCTCTCTCTCTCTCTTCAGAAAGACATTAATGTTATGAGTTCTGTAGTGAGAAAAATAGATATATGCTTGAGGCTCGAGGTGAGGATGGCAGGTTCATCCTTGCCAAGATTCTTGGATACGATGTGTCCTACCATGCTAATGAATATTTTTAGCTTTATTTCAGAAGCAGGTCTTCTGAAATATATTTATCTTTTAAAATGGCATCTTTGCTTTTAGTGGTTTCAATTGAGTATTCTTTTACTTATTTTTTTCATTTACAATAAACGATATCGACGTCAATGACCTTAGACTTCAGGATACCAGAAAACCTTGAATCAATCAATCAATCTCCAACATCCAATTTTCCCGGAACTTATTCCTCCAACAATCTTGTTTCCATAGTTCGTTTCCATCAATTGTACACCAACACCCCATCATTTTTTCAACAGCAACATCTTGAAGTCTGTCTCAATCACTCCCTCAATATTCTTTCCATAAGATTCCTTCTCCCAACAATTTGTAAGTCACTCTCCCAGTCTTTCATTACTCTGATAATTACAATAGAACCTCTAACAATTTTTCTCCATCAGCATCTCCAACAAAGTTTTCCATCACTGTCTCCAACAATCTTTTCCTTTAGGCCTACTGCCTTCAACAATCTTTCTCCACCACTCTCTTCAACAACGTCTCCCTCACTGCATCAAACAATCTGTCACCCTCACTGTCTCCAACAATCTATCCCTATCATATGGTCTCAAACAATCTTTATCATTCACTGACTCCAACATTCTTGCTCCCTCACTGTCACAAACAATCTTTCTCCTCAGTCTCAACAATTAATCTCCATCACTGTATCCAACAATCTTACGTTATCACTGCCTCCAACAATTTTTATCCCTCACTGTCTCAAACAATCTTTTGTCATCACTGTCTCCAACAATTTTTCTTACTGTCTCCAACAATTTTTCTCCCTCTCTGCTTCCAACAATCTCTCTCTACTACTGCCTCCAACAATCTCTCTCCACCATTATCTCCAACAATATATTTCTATTACTGTCTCCAACAATACCTCCATCACTGTCACCAACAACCTTTCTCCCTCACTGTCTCCAATATTAATTCCAAAATAGTGGTTCTCCTTCAGCTTCGTCTACAGCAGGATTCCTCCAACATTCTCCAACAATTTTTATTCCAACATCATATCTGTATCAGATAATGGCATCATGTGTGTGTGTGTGTATGTGTGTGTGACCATTGCGGATTAATGATGATGGTAGACTTTATCCTTATCGCTCACTGCAAACCTACCTAGTTCGGGTGGCCTTGACTAGTAAAGCCTTGCTGATCATGGTGATACGCAAACCCCTTTCACCACATAGTTTAAAAGGAAAATAAGAATTAAAATACTGTTTTAGTAGAACTTGAAACAAAAGTATAGTGATAAAAGGAAAATAAGAAATAAAATACTGTTTACGTAGAACTTAAAACAAAAGTATAGCGATAATAGGAAAAATAAGAAATAAAATACTGTTTAAGTAGAACTTAAACCAAAGTGTAGTGATAAAAGGAAAATAAGAAGTAAATACTGTTGAAGTAGAACTTAAAACAAAAGTATAGTGATAAACGAATTAGACGATGAAGTGTGATATTAATGAGAGGCAAAAGGCGAATTGAATATGATTAAACTACAGCAGTGGTCTTAACCTGTGTTCGATCGAACCCCAGGGGTTCGGTGAAGCAGTCTCAGGGGTTCGGCGGAGGGTAACACACTACAAATGATATGAGAGTGGCACTTGCCAAGGTTAAGCCTAGGATTTCTGAAATTGTCTCTGAAAGGTAACAGAAAAAGTCGAATTAATTTGCAATAAGTATATCATTATGTTTCTGTTTTTGTGTGTTCATATTTTGTTGATATATTTAGGTGTATACTTTCTGTTTCTTTTCCTCTTTATTTCATTCACCTATATATATATATATATATATATCCAACTAAGAAGGGTTCGATGAGTATACATATGACAATTGCGGGGTTCAGTATATACCTCCAACAAGGTTAAGAACCACTGAACTACAGGGAGATATGCTGGGTAGGGTACGTGTGGAGGGAGTGGGGGAGGAGCGAGGCTCGCCCGCAGCCGTAAGTCACCGTTCAACCGACATCAGCTGATGGGTGTTGTTGATTTTGGCGGTCAAATTTGAATTTTTTTGGGAGCCTGTAAATGACCTGTTTTTTTTTTTTTATTTATTATATTGATTAAAAAATATTGCACGCTTTGCACGTGGCTTCTGGGATCCTGTAATATAACCTGTATAGGTATTATACGAGATATGTGTAGGGCAATGTTTTCGGTGTGTACGAAACCGTATCTCATGTTTGTTCAAGGTAGATATATTGATTCATAGCTTCAAGCTACAGTCTACTACTACTGCCAATAATAATAATAATAATAATAATAACGTTTATTGGACAAAAATATCTACATAGAAAAGACTTACAAGAAAGATTCGGTACAATCCCATGTGGAGCAGAGCTCTTCGGCAATAATACAACTGAAATTATATTGTAATTAAGAATAAAATGAAAATTTATATGCATATACTGAATATGTACATACTATACATACACACATAGGCCTACTCACACACACACACACGGACACACATATATATGACTGCCGTCATGCAGTTAATTTAGGTGAGAAGATATTAACGAGTGATACAATTGTTTTCATCATATACAAAGGGAAATGATCCTTTTAATTTTATATATGATAGATATTACTTTGGCAATTTTGATAACTGTGATGGTAATAAGTTCACTGAAAGTTAGTCCTTAAAAATAACCACTGGTCAAAAGGGTGATTTCCTCTAGGAGAGAGAGAGAGAGAGAGAGAGAGAGAGAGAGAGAGAAGAGGAAAACAGCAACTATACAATCTGACTTCTAGGAGAGAGAGAGAGAGAGAGAGAGAGAGAGAGAGAGAGGAAAACAGCAACTATACAATCTGACTTCTAGGAGAGAGAGAGAGAGAGAGAGAGAGAGAGAGAGAGAGAGAGGAAAACAGCAACTATACAATCTGACTTCTAGGAGAGAGAGAGAGAGAGAGAGAGAGAGGAAACAGCAACTATACAATCTGACTTCTAGGAGAGAGAGAGAGAGAGAGAGAGAGAGAGAGAGAGAGAGAGAGAGATTATTTCAGTTCCCGACGGAGGAGATACGTTATCAAACAAATTTGAGATTCATTATCCTTCTAAAGTTGTCTTAAGTGAATTAGTTAGGTTTATATGTAAAAACGTTACACCTATTTAAGTGCTCAATCCTTAAAGTGACTTAAATCCTAGTATATAACTTCGTATGTAACTTTAAAAAGGCAGTAATACAAGTTCTTTTTTATATATATACACACACACACACTGCACACTGGATATCCCTTTCTGAGTGGGGATATCTTTGAGTGGTGAAAGAGTTTGTGTATTGAAATGCTCATGAAAGCTGTACTAGTCAGGGCCACCCATACTAAGATGGCTTGATGTGAGTCATCAGAATAAAATCTCCCATCATCACTAATCTACAGTGGCCAGCGTGGTGATAAAAACTGGCTAAACCCCTGACAGGAACAAGGACAAGTCTGGGGCCGTTGTCCTGCAGTGGACTAGAAACGGTTGCATTTGTTAATTGTTTTGTTGCTATATATATATATATATATATATATATATATATATTTATTTATATATATATATATATATATATATATATATATATACATATATATATATCTATGTATACTGTATATATAGGCCTATATATATACACACATATACATAGATGTAGATATATAATTGTATATACATATATATATATATATATATATACACATTATATATATATACATATATATATATATATATATATATATATATAAGATTATTATTTTTTTGAAATGAGACATGGCCTATCATTGAGAAAAATAGTCGAATTTTTAACCAGGTAGGCCTACTGGCCTACTGGCCAGCTCTCCTACCTTAAGATAATATAAGTAATCCAAAGAGTTCACTAGAATTTGAATAGAGTGTCACCAGTAAAGTAGACTTTCAGACTATGCACAATGCTAAAGATGTCCTAGACATCCTCTTTCTTGCATCTCAGTGAAGTGCCTCTAACAATTATTTTTTCTTGGAGACTAACGGTAATCTTATCTATTTTCAGGTTTAAAGGTCGCGCATGAATGGCAGAGGAAAGGGACAGTGACATTGCCCTATCAAGCAGTACAATGAGTTGAGCCGCTAAGGTGTGGACGTGTTTTGCGCGAAGCTCAGTTCAACACTCGCCCAGAGTCGTGTTTTAGCTTTTCGTTTCTCGCTTAGAATATCATTGAAAAGATATGAGTTAACTGGAGAAACCTAAGTGATAAGAAACAGTACATTATGTCTGTTCCTAATTATCTCTGCTTAATATGTAAAACCACGAAGGGAGACCGGGAAAAATGGATAGGATGTGATTGCAATAGATTCTATCATAAGAAATGTGTGTATATAGTGGCAGGCATCACTGATAGTGAACGAAAGAAATTGGTCATAGCCTCTCTGCGTATGTGAAGCCAGACAAGCCAATTTATATATATCAAAATTGAAGGAAGATGTGAATATGAGAGAAGAGGCCTTGAGCGAACAAGACGCGAGAATAGCTGAATTGGAAAACAAACTTGCGGACCTTAGCGCACGCGTAGTGATTTCCACCTAGACTTCTGACCTCACTAAGAAAGTTTATATTCTTGCTATGAATATTGAATCAAGGCAACACTTCAAACATTGATGGACCCTAAACCGGAGAAAACGACATTTGCGGACAAATACAGTAACTAAAATGACTGAAAGAAAACGCGAGGTTGAACAAGCACTTAAAGACATTCCTATACTTAACACGAGGTCAACTACGAATGGAAATGTTGTTGTAAACTTTGCAGACAAAATGATCAGAGAAGAGGCTGCAAACAAAACTCAGACATTGGTTACTTACACTGAAACGAGAAAAATCGAAAAACTAAAACTAAAAATAATGATATGCAATGTGTACAATGATGAAGATGTAGTAAATGTTTTGATGCAAATAAATCGTTGCCTAGACCAAATAAAAAATATAGAAGAGAAGATAAGTGTAGTCCTGAAGAAAAATGCTTCAGGTGGGACCACCCACTATGCGCTGAAATGTGATCCTGAAGTTCGGAGGGCTGTTCATGATAATGGGGACAACGTTTCGTTACGATGGGGTACTTATAACATGCGTGATAGGTACCACGTGATCCCCTGCTACCACTGTCAGTGGTATGGATATCTTGAAAAATATTGCAAATCTAAGAATGATGATAAAGTCTGCAGGCAATGTTTAGGAAAACATCCCACCAAGGATTGTAATTCGCAAGTGTCAAAGTGTATTAACTGCGCAAAGTTAAATAAGCCAAGTGACCACATAGTAAATTTTAGAGAATGCAAAGCTTATGACTTCGATCAGAAAAGACTTACCGAAAATACGGATCATGGTTACTAAGGATGTAATAAACTGTGGCTATGTAAATATACAACCTGTAGGTAATAAGATTATTCAAATTCGAGAATTGATAAATGAGAAATATTTGGACATACTAACATTATATGAAACATGGTTAAATAACTTGGACAAGGCAAAGATTACTGAAATGACAACCCCCATAAACACCTTTCACATACCGAGAGAGGGTAGGTCTGGTGGGGGTGTAGGACTCATTATTCATAAAAGTTATTTCACGAGTCGTAATATACTGACAATTTAACAGTAAATGAACAATACTTAGATATGAACGTTAAATACTCTGAACGATCAAGGTAAAACGACAGTGTAGGTCCTGTAGAGACTAGGGTTCCCCTGCTGTATGGAACCGGAAAAGCAGCCGTCAAAGTAAGTAGGCCATATATACATATGATCAGCGCCCAAGCCCCCTCTCCACCCAAGTTAGGACCAAGAAGAGCCAGTTAATGGCTGTTGATGACTCAGCAGATAAGCCTATAGGCTCCTCCAAACTCCCCATCCTTAGCTCACAAGAATAGTAAGGTTGCACCGACCGAAGTAACTAACGAGTTTGAGCGGGACTCTAACCCCAGTCTGGCAATTATCCGGCAAGGACGCTACCACCAGGCATCCTTTTCAGATGAAAGATGAGCCACATTACGAAAGATAAGGTAAGTAAGGTTAATTTATTAATCTATCTTAAGGTAACACTTATTTATTTTATATTATTGTCCTTTTTATTAAAATTTGTTTGTATATGGGTGTGTTCATGTATAAGTAAATGGTCAGTCAATTTTCTCTCTAGAATCTTCAAAATTCATTGAAATATTTTCTTTTAGTTGTAATTTTCAGATATCTATACAGAAGTGGTATTAAAATACCAACGTAATTCTGCAATCACTTGGATAAGCAACAGAAATTATAAAATTTGTTTCATTACATTAGATCATACTTTTTGCAAATGCTTTTCTGTTAAGTCTTTGGTATAATGTGATCTATCAATGTTATTGATTATATTTCATATTTATCTATATACTATGTTGTCTTAGTTTTTCAATGTAATATCTTTGACTCTGGGAGGTGGGTTAACATTATCTTTCCTGGTCTTCAACTAGAGTCTTAAGTGTAGTCAAAAGTCAAAAGTTTATGGTCGCTTCCTATATCAGGTCTCTGTCTTAATCTGTCGTCCTGTAGTGGCATTTTAAATTTAATTATTGCCAAATGGTATAATGTGATCGTAGATATCTACAGGAAGAGGTCAAAGTATACTTTTGTATATCCGTGTTGAAAGTGTGCTCTCTATTATCAGTTCATTAGCCAAGCAAAAAAACTGGCAAATCCAACACCTTCACCAATCATCTCCCCTACACTATGGACACCCATGGATTTACTAAATCATCATCTAGTTTGTATCATTCATTTCCCCCATACAAAAAAATGTCACGTTCTGACGCTCTAACCACCTATAATTGACCGTAAAAGCTGTCCTTTCAATTGTCATTTGCTTCACCAGTAGCCATAGCTTACTTGAATTGTCATACCTCCAAGACGACGTTTTAGCCTTGCATACAATTAGTTAATCTACTTTTTCCCATTCTCAATGCTTGCCCAGCTCGTTTGCTCAAAAACAGTCCTACTTCTTCATAGGAAGTGCCATGCTCTCTCCCTGAATGTAGCAACCACTAAGCCATCTAGGGCCTTCTCGAATCCAGTCAGTGCTTTCCAATGAGTGCACAAATGTCCGGGCCAATTTTTACAAAAACTGCCAAAGGCTGCTCTAATTTTCCAGCCTAGTTCATTACATCCTTCAGTTTCCATATTGTTAAGCTCACTCTGGATTTTTAAACTTTTATCTATTACTTTAGACTTGGCACCCTCCTCCCACACAAGTGCAGAACGGGACTAATGACAATTTCTACCATCAGAGATAACTGAAGGCCACTAATCGCTCCTCTAACTCCCATCTCCATAAGGCTTGCTGAAAACAGTTATATGCTTCCACGAGTAAGGAACTTATGAAGTAAGGAACAAATGAAGTATGATTATATATAAACATATATACATGAGTGCATGATAAATAGGGATAAAATATATATGGGATTATTACGCTACTGGTAACAATGTTTAAACTGTCTTAAAGGTCTGTCTGCTTGTAAGATTTAATATAATAAAGGAGACAAAAACTAAAGGAAAAAAAGCTTATTTTATAGTAAAACAAAAACATATGTAGACTAAGTACAAATATACAACAAAATTTAGAGTAAAAAACACGAAGCCATAGCATAAAACTAGCACGAAACTAAGCATACCTAAGCTAAGAGACGAAAGTAAAGACAAAATAGACTAATTCTTACTGGAGCAACTTTGTATACTCGAGATAATTAAGAGTGCCCCCTTTACAATTACACAGGGCCAGTGAATTTTATCTTTAAACAAATTCAAACTTAAAAAACTTAGCTATACCCCAGTAAAGATAGCTAAATACAAAAATAAAAAGACAAATAACCGTTAAAATATACAGTAAGTGTTATAAGAGTACATAAGGAAATATACTAGATATATTACGGAATATTGAGCCCTCGTAGCAAACCTCCGCTTGAGAGGAGAAAGGATATTATGGTCCCAAGTAACATGTTATACACTAGGATTTCTATTTATAGAAACAGAAATCATAGAATTTTAAGTAAGTTATTTACACTTGACAATGGATTATGGTAAAACTAAACTTTACAAATGAAATCTATTATGTATACAAATAAAGATTTTCAAGAGCATTTAGACCTTTGGCCGCTGCCTCTACTGTACTCTTATGAACTCCTTTGATAGCTTTAAAGGCACGTTGACAATCTTGTGTCCACAAAGGTCAATCTTAGGGATGGTGAGATTAATCATGATATACAGCAACTAGAAACTTTCATTAAAGTTGGGACAGAACCTCCGATAATTCCAGCCACAGCCATAAAAATTTCACTGCGTTGTTTATAGTAGGCAATTCTTATATGCATGTAATGTTTGGCATCCTTTGGTGCAATCATTCCGCGCTCAACGCAATGAGCCAAAAAATTAGAATTTCTCCATTTGAATTTCTGCCATGTTGACCGTCAGTCTCATCTAAGGCGAAGAAACAGGTCCAAGATCTTCTACTTAAAAAGTACTGGTATGCACCACAATTTCATCAATGACAATCTCATTTGGAAAACAAACGTTGAAAAGGTTGCAATAACATTTGCCATTCCAAAGGGAAGAACAGTATTTTAATAAAACCTACAGATGTGATAGCTGGAAACTATCATTCTATCAAAGGTACTTTATGGGATCCTTTTAATAAATTCATTGTTAAAATCTCAGGCATTTACAGCATCAATAATTTAATTTCTCACCGAAGTATAGAAGTCTTAAGGGTGACAGAATTAACGTCATCTAAGACGAAGAGACTCTCCTGGTTTATGATAGAGGATACAGTGTGAGGTCCAGCGGCTGTCACTGTTCGGCCAATCCATTCCTTATAAGAAAACAATGTTCCATAGCTTCCTCCTTGTATGGATGTAGATCTAAATAGTCTACAGACAGTGAATTAGTCCCAGGTGTCAAAACAGCACGTAAAGCCACAGTTGATGGTAGAGGTACATCTGAAAAAGTGATCAAACTAGTTAACTGCATAACGACCACGTTGTGGGCTCTGGGAAATACATCAAATATCTAGCAAGATTAGAAAGTTAGAATTACAGTCTATCTTCTATGATAGTAAGGATTTAATCTAATCTCAGTGGCCATGTTAACTTTGTCGCTGGAACTTTCACAATCTTCTCCATAGAATCTGACACCAAAAATTTTGGGACATTATCTCTGACCCCGGCCCTTGGACTCGATTCAGACCCCAAAAATAGGGCCCTTTTTCTATAAAAACTCATATATCTATAATTTTAGCCGGAAAGCGAAAATATGCGATGACCACATTTATACCCATAAAACGACTCTATGCTGTAGTCTAACACAAAATCTGACACCGAAAATTTTGGGACATTATCTCTGACCCCCGGCCCTTACTCGATTCGGACCCCAAAAATAGGGCCCTTTTTCAATAAAAACTCATATATCTTCTATAATTTTAGCCGGAGAGCAAAAATATGCGATGACCACATTTATACCCATAAAACGACTCTATGCTGTAGACTAACACAAAATCTGACACCGAAAATTTTGGGACATTATCTCTGACCCCGGCCCTTACTTGATTCGGACCCCAAAAATAGGGCCCTTTTTCAATAAAAACTCATATATCTTCTATAATTTTAGCCATAAAGCGAAAATATGCGATGACCACATTTATACCCATAAAACGACTCGATGCTGTAGTCTAACACAAAATCTGACACCGAAAATTTTGGGACATTATCTCTGACCCCGGCCCTTACTCGATTCGGACCCAAAAAATAGGGCCCTTTTTCAATAAAAACTCATATATCTTATATAATTTTAGCCGGAGGACGAAAATATGCGATGACCACATTTAAACCCATAAAACGACTCTATGCTGTAGTCTAACAAAAAATCTGACACCAAAAATTTTGGGACATTATCTCTGACCACGGCCATTACTCGATTCGGACCCCAAAAGTAAGGCCCTTTTTGTATAAAAACTCATATATCTTCTATAATTTTAGCCGGAGAGCGAAAATATGCGATGACCACATTTATACCCATAAAACGACTCTATGCTGTAGTCTAACACAAAATCTGACACCAAAAATTTTGGGACATTATCTCTGACCCCGGCCCTTACTCGATTCGGACCCCAAAAATAGGGCCCTTTTTCAATAAAAACTCATATATCTTCTATAATTTTAGCCGGAGAGCGAAAATATGCGATGACCACATTTATACCCATAAAACGACTCTATGCTGTAGTCCAACACAAAATCTGACACCGAAAATTTTGGGACATTATCTCTGACCCCGGCCCTTACTCGATTCGGACCCCAAAAATAGGGCCCTTTTTCAATAAAAACTCATATATCTTCTATAATTTTAGCTGGAGAGCGAAAATATGTGATGACCACATTTATACCCATAAAACGACTCTATGCTGTTGTCTAACATAAAATCTGACACCGAAAATTTTGGGACATTATCTCTGACCCCGGCCCTTACTGGATTCGGACCCCAAAAATAGGGCCCTTTTTAAAAAAAAAACTCTTATATCTTCTATAATTTTAGCCGGAGAGCGAAAATATGCGATGACCACATTTATACCCATAAAACGACTCTATGCTGTAGTCTAACACAAAATCTGACACCGAAAAATTTCGGGACATTATCTCTGACCCCGGCCCTTACTCGATTCGGACCCCAAAAATAGGGCCCTTTTTCAATAAAAACTCATATATCTTCTATAAATTTAGCCGGAGAGCGAAAATATGCGATGACCACATTTATACCCATAAAACGACTCTATGCTGTAGTCTAACACAAAATCTGACACCGAAAATTTTGGGACATTATCTCTGACCCCGGCCCTTACTCGATTCGGACCCCAAAAATAGGGCCCTTATTCAATAAAAACTCATATATCTTCTATAATTTTAGCCGGAGAGCGAAAATATGCGATGACCACATTTATACCCATAAAACGACTCTATGCTGTAGTCTAACACAAAATCTGACACCGAAAATTTTGGGACATTATCTCTGACCCCGGCCCTTACTTGATTCGGACCCCAAAAATAGGGCCCTTTTTCAATAAAAACTCATATATCTTCTATAATTTTAGCCATAGAGCGAAAATATGCGATGACCACATTTATACCCATAAAACGACTCTATGCTGTAGTCTAACACAAAATCTGACACCGAAAATTTTGGGACATTATCTCTGACCCCGGCCCTTACTTGATTCGGACCCCAAAAATAGGGCCCTTTTTCAATAAAAACTCATATATCTTCTATAATTTTAGCCATAGAGCGAAAATATGCGATGACCACATTTATACCCATAAAACGACTCGATGCTGTAGTCTAACACAAAATCTGACACCGAAAATTTTGGGACATTATCTCTGACCCCCGGCCCTTACTCGATTCGGACCCCAAAAATAGGGCCCTTTTTCAATAAAAACTCATATATCTTCTATAATTTTAGCCGGAGAGCAAAAATATGCGATGACCACATTTATACCCATAAAACGACTCTATGCTGTAGTCTAACACAAAATCTGACACCGAAAATTTTGGGACATTATCTCTGACCCCGGCCCTTACTTGATTCGGACCCCAAAAATAGGGCCCTTTTTCAATAAAAACTCATATATCTTCTATAATTTTAGCCATAGAGCGAAAATATGCGATGACCACATTTATACCCATAAAACGACTCGATGCTGTAGTCTAACACAAAATCTGACACCGAAAATTTTGGGACATTATCTCTGACCCCGGCCCTTACTCGATTCGGACCCCTAAAATAGGGCCCTTTTTCAATAAAAACTCATATATCTTATATAATTTTAGCCGGAGGACGAAAATATGCGATGACCACATTTAAACCCATAAAACGACTCTATGCTGTAGTCTAACAAAAAATCTGACACCAAAAATTTTGGGACATTATCTCTGATCACGGCCCTTACTCGATTCGGACCCCAAAAGTAAGGCCCTTTTTGTATAAAAACTCATATATCTTCTATAATTTTAGCCGGAGAGCGAAAATATGCGATGACCACATTTATACCCATAAAACGACTCTATGCTGTAGTCTAACACAAAATCTGACACCGAAAATTTTGGGACATTATCTCTGACCCCGGCCCTTACTCGATTCGGACCCCAAAAATAGGGCCCTTTTTCAATAAAAACTCATTTATCTTCTATAATTTTAGCCGGAGAGCGAAAATATGCGATGACCACATTTATACCCATAAAACGACTCTATGCTGTAGTCCAACACAAAATCTGACACCGAAAATTTTGGGACATTATCTCTGACCCCGGCCCTTACTCGATTCGGACCCCAAAAATAGGGCCCTTTTTCAATAAAAACTCATATATCTTCTATAATTTTAGCTGGAGAGCGAAAATATGTGATTACCACATTTATACCCATAAAACGACTCTATGCTGTTGTCTAACATAAAATCTGACACCGAAAATTTTGGGACATTATCTCTGACCCCGGCCCTTACTCGATTCGGACCCCAAAAATAGGGCCCTTTTTAAAAAAAAACTCTTATATCTTCTATAATTTTAGCCGGATAGCGAAAATATGGGATGACCACATTTATACCCATAAAACGACTCTATGCTGTAGTCTAACACAAAATCTGACACCGAAAATTTTGGGACATTATCTCTGACCCCGGCCCTTACTCGATTCGGACCCCAAAAATAGGGCCCTTTTTCAATAAAAACTCATATATCTTCTATAATTTTAGCCGGAGAGCGAAAATATGCGATGACCACATTTATACCCATAAAACGACTCTATGCTGTAGTCTAACACAAAATCTGACACCGAAAATTTTGGGACATTATCTCTGACCCCGGCCCTTACTCGATTCGGACCCCAAAAATAGGGCCCTTATTCAATAAAAACTCATATATCTTCTATAATTTTAGCCGGAGAGCGAAAATATGCGATGACCACATTTATACCCATAAAACGACTCTATGCTGTAGTCTAACACAAAATCTGACACCGAAAAATTTCGGGCATTATCTCTGACCCCGGCCCCTACTCGTTTCGGACCCCAAAAATAGGGTCCTTTTTCAATAAAAACTCCTATATCTTCTATAATTTTAGCCGGAGAGCGAAAATATGCGATGACCACATTTATACCCATAAAACGACTCTATGCTGTAGTCTAACACAAAATCTGACACCGAAAAATTTCGGGCATTATCTCTGACCCCGGCCCTTACTCGTTTCGGACCCCAAAAATAGGGTCCTTTTTCAATAAAAACTCATATATCTTCTATAATTTTAGCCGGAGAGCGAAAATATGCGATGACCACATTTATACCCATAAAACGACTCTATGCTGTAGTCTAACACAAAATCTGACACCGAAAAATTTCGGGCATTATCTCTGACCCCGGCCCTTACTCGTTTCGGACCCCAAAAATAGGGTCCTTTTTCAATAAAAACTCATATATCTATAATTTTAGCCGGAGAGCGAAAATATGGGATGACCACATTTATACCCATAAAACGACTCTATGCTGTAGTCTAACACAAAATCTGACACCGAAAAATTTCGGGCATTATCTCTGACCCCGGCCCTTACTCGTTTCGGACCCCAAAAATAGGGTCCTTTTTCAATAAAAACTCATATATCTTCTATAATTTTAGCCGGAGAGCGAAAATATGCGATGACCACATTTATACCCTTAAAACGACTCTATGCTGTAGTCTAACACAAAATCTGACACCGAAAAATTTCGGGCATTATCTCTGACCCCGGCCCTTACTCGTTTCGGACCCCAAAAATAGGGTCCTTTTTCAATAAAAACTCATATATCTTCTATAATTTTAGCCGGAGAGCGAAAATATGCGATGACCACATTTATACCCATAAAACGACTCTATGCTGTAGTCTAACACAAAATCTGACACCGAAAAATTTCGGGCATTATCTCTGACCCCGGCCCTTACTCGTTTCGGACCCCAAAAATAGGGTCCTTTTTCAATAAAAACTCATATATCTTCTATAATTTTAGCCGGAGAGCGAAAATATGCGATGACCACATTTATACCCATAAAACGACTCTATGCTGTAGTCTAACACAAAATCTGACACCGAAAAATTTCGGGCATTATCTCTGACCCCGGCCCTTACTCGTTTCGGACCCCAAAAATAGGGTCCTTTTTCAATAAAAACTCATATATCTTCTATAATTTTAGCCGGAGAGCGAAAATATGCGATGACCACATTTATACCCATAAAACGACTCTATGCTGTAGTCTAACACAAAATCTGACACCGAAAAATTTCGGGTATTATCTCTGACCCCGGCCCTTACTCGTTTCGGACCCCAAAAATAGGGTCCTTTTTCAATAAAAACTCATATATCTTCTATAATTTTAGCCGGAGAGCGAAAATATGCGATGACCACATTTATACCCATAAAACGACTCTATGCTGTAGTCTAACACAAAATCTGACACCGAAAAATTTCGGGCATTATCTCTGACCCCGGCCCTTACTCGTTTCGGACCCCAAAAATAGGGTCCTTTTTCAATAAAAACTCATATATCTTCTATAATTTTAGCCGGAGAGCGAAAATATGCGATGACCACATTTATACCCATAAAACGACTCTATGCTGTAGTCTAACACAAAATCTGACACCAAAAAATTTCGGGCATTATCTCTGACCCCGGCCCTTACTCGTTTCGGACCCCAAAAATAGGGTCCTTTTTCAATAAAAACTCATATATCTCCTATAATTTTAGCCGGAGGGCGAAAATATGGGATGACCACATTTATACCCATAAAACGACTCTATGCTGTAGTCTAACACAAAATCTGACACCGAAAATTTTGGGACATTATCTCTGACCCCGGCCCTTACTCGATTCGGACCCCAAAAATAGGGCCCTTTTTCAATAAAAACTCATATATCTTCTATAATTTTAGCCGGAGAGCGAAAATATGCGATGACCACATTTATACCCATAAAACGACTCTATGCTGTAGTCTAACACAAAATCTGACACCGAAAAATTTCGGGCATTATCTCTGACCCCGGCCCTTACTCGTTTCGGACTCCAAAAATAGGGTCCTTTTTCAATAAAAACTCATATATCTTCTATAATTTTAGCCGGAGAGCGAAAATATGCGATGACCACATTTATACCCATAAAACGACTCTATGCTGTAGTCTAACACAAAATCTGACACCGAAAAATTTCGGGCATTATCTCTGACCCCGGCCCTTACTCGTTTCGAACCCCAAAAATAGGGTCCTTTTTCAATAAAAACTCATATATCTTCTATAATTTTAGCCGGAGAGCGAAAATATGCGATGACCACATTTATACCCATAAAACGACTCTATGCTGTAGTCTAACACAAAATCTGACACCGAAAAATTTCGGGCATTATCTCTGACCCCGGCCCTTACTCGTTTCGGACCCCAAAAATAGGGTCCTTTTTCAATAAAAACTCATATATCTTCTATAATTTTAGCCGGAGAGCGAAAATATGCGATGACCACATTTATACCCATAAAACGACTCTATGCTGTAGTCTAACACAAAATCTGACACCGAAAAATTTCGGGCATTATCTCTGACCCCGGCTCTTACTCGTTTCGGACCCCAAAAATAGGGTCCTTTTTCAATAAAAACTCATATATCTTCTATAATTTTAGCCGGAGAGCGAAAATATGCGATGACCACATTTATACCCATAAAACGACTCTATGCTGTAGTCTAACACAAAATCTGACACCGAAAAATTTCGGGCATTATCTCTGACCCCGGCCCTTACTCGTTTCGGACCCCAAAAATAGGGTCCTTTTTCAATAAAAACTCATATATCTTCTATAATTTTAGCCGGAGAGCGAAAATATGCGATGACCGCATTTATACCCATAAAACGACTCTATGCTGTAGTCTAACACAAAATCTGACACCGAAAAATTTCGGGCATTATCTCTGACCCCGGCCCTTACTCGTTTCGGACCCCAAAAATAGGGTCCTTTTTCAATAAAAACTCATATATCTTCTATAATTTTAGCCGGAGAGCGAAAATATGCGATGACCACATTTATACCCATAAAACGACTCTATGCTGTAGTCTAACACAAAATCTGACACCGAAAAATTTCGGGCATTATCTCTGACCCCGGCTCTTACTCGTTTCGGACCCCAAAAATAGAGTCCTTTTTCAATAAAAACTCATATATCTTCTATAATTTTAGCCGGAGAGCGAAAATATGTGATGACCACATTTATACCCATAAAACGACTCTATGCTGTAGTCTAACACAAAATCTGACACCGAAAAATTTCGGGCATTATCTCTGACCCCGGCCCTTACTCGTTTCGGACCCCAAAAATAGGGTCCTTTTTCAATAAAAACTCATATATCTTCTATAATTTTAGCTGGAGAGCGAAAATATGCGATGACCACATTTATACCCATAAAACGACTCTATGCTGTAGTCTAACACAAAATCTGACACCGAAAAATTTCGGGCATTATCTCTGACCCCGGCCCTTACTCGTTTCGGACCCCAAAAATAGGGTCCTTTTTCAATAAAAACTCATATATCTTCTATAATTTTAGCCGGAGAGCGAAAATATGCGATGACCACATTTATACCCATAAAACGACTTTATGCTGTAGTCTAACACAAAATCTGACACCGAAAAATTTCGGGCATTATCTCTGACCCCGGCCCTTACTCGTTTCGGACCCCAAAAATAGGGTCCTTTTTCAATAAAAACTCATATATCTTCTATAATTTTAGCCGGAGAGCGAAAATATGCGATGACCACATTTATACCCATAAAACGACTCTATGCTGTAGTCTAACACAAAATCTGACACCGAAAAATTTCGGGCATTATCTCTGACCCCGGCCCTTACTCGTTTCGGACCCCAAAAATAGGGTCCTTTTTCAATAAAAACTCATATATCTTCTATAATTTTAGCCGGAGAGCGAAAATATGCGATGACCACATTTATACCCATAAAACGACTCTATGCTGTAGTCTAACACAAAATCTGACACCGAAAAATTTCGGGCATTATCTCTGACCCCGGCCCTTACTCGTTTCGGACCCCAAAAATAGGGTCCTTTTTCAATAAAAACTCATATATCTTCTATAATTTTAGCCGGAGAGCGAAAATATGCGATGACCACATTTATACCCATAAAACGACTCTATGCTGTAGTCTAACACAAAATCTGACACCGAAAAATTTCGGGTATTATCTCTGACCCCGGCCCTTACTCGTTTCGGACCCCAAAAATAGGGTCCTTTTTCAATAAAAACTCATATATCTTCTATAATTTTAGCCGGAGAGCGAAAATATGCGATGACCACATTTATACCCATAAAACGACTCTATGCTGTAGTCTAACACAAAATCTGACACCGAAAAATTTCGGGCATTATCTCTGACCCCGGCCCTTACTCGTTTCGGACCCCAAAAATAGGGTCCTTTTTCAATAAAAACTCATATATCTTCTATAATTTTAGCCGGAGAGCGAAAATATGCGATGACCACATTTATACCCATAAAACGACTCTATGCTGTAGTCTAACACAAAATCTGACACCAAAAAATTTCGGGCATTATCTCTGACCCCGGCCCTTACTCGTTTCGGACCCCAAAAATAGGGTCCTTTTTCAATAAAAACTCATATATCTCCTATAATTTTAGCCGGAGGGCGAAAATATGGGATGACCACATTTATACCCATAAAACGACTCTATGCTGTAGTCTAACACAAAATCTGACACCGAAAATTTTGGGACATTATCTCTGACCCCGGCCCTTACTCGATTCGGACCCCAAAAATAGGGCCCTTTTTCAATAAAAACTCATATATCTTCTATAATTTTAGCCGGAGAGCGAAAATATGCGATGACCACATTTATACCCATAAAACGACTCTATGCTGTAGTCTAACACAAAATCTGACACCGAAAATTTTGGGACATTATCTCTGACCCCGGCCCTTACTCGATTCGGACCCCAAAAATAGGGCCCTTATTCAATAAAAACTCATATATCTTCTATAATTTTAGCCGGAGAGCGAAAATATGCGATGACCACATTTATACCCATAAAACGACTCTATGCTGTAGTCTAACACAAAATCTGACACCGAAAAATTTCGGGCATTATCTCTGACCCCGGCCCCTACTCGTTTCGGACCCCAAAAATAGGGTCCTTTTTCAATAAAAACTCCTATATCTTCTATAATTTTAGCCGGAGAGCGAAAATATGCGATGACCACATTTATACCCATAAAACGACTCTATGCTGTAGTCTAACACAAAATCTGACACAGAAAAATTTCGGGCATTATCTCTGACCCCGGCCCTTACTCGTTTCGGACCCCAAAAATAGGGTCCTTTTTCAATAAAAAACTCATATATCTTCTATAATTTTAGCCGGAGAGCGAAAATATGCGATGACCACATTTATACCCATAAAACGACTCTATGCTGTAGTCTAACACAAAATCTGACACCGAAAAATTTCGGGCATTATCTCTGACCCCGGCCCTTACTCGTTTCGGACCCCAAAAATAGGGTCCTTTTTCAATAAAAACTCATATATCTATAATTTTAGCCGGAGAGCGAAAATATGCAATGACCACATTTATACCCATAAAACGACTCTATGCTGTAGTCTAACACAAAATCTGACACCGAAAAATTTCGGGCATTATCTCTGACCCCGGCCCTTACTCGTTTCGGACCCCAAAAATAGGGTCCCTTTTCAATAAAAACTCATATATCTTCTATAATTTTAGCCGGAGAGCGAAAATATGCGATGACCACATTTATACCCTTAAAACGACTCTATGCTGTAGTCTAACACAAAATCTGACACCGAAAAATTTCGGGCATTATCTCTGACCCCGGCCCTTACTCGTTTCGGACCCCAAAAATAGGGTCCCTTTTCAATAAAAACTCATATATCTTCTATAATTTTAGCCGGAGAGCGAAAATATGCGATGACCACATTTATACCCATAAAACGACTCTATGCTGTAGTCTAACACAAAATCTGACACCGAAAAATTTCGGGCATTATCTCTGACCCCGGCCCTTACTCGTTTCGGACCCCAAAAATAGGGTCCTTTTTCAATAAAAACTCATATATCTTCTATAATTTTAGCCGGAGAGCGAAAATATGCGATGACCACATTTATACCCATAAAACGACTCTATGCTGTAGTCTAACACAAAATCTGACACCGAAAAATTTCGGGCATTATCTCTGACCCCGGCCCTTACTCGTTTCGGACCCCAAAAATAGGGTCCTTTTTCAATAAAAACTCATATATCTTCTATAATTTTAGCCGGAGAGCGAAAATATGCGATGACCACATTTATACCCATAAAACGACTCTATGCTGTAGTCTAACACAAAATCTGACACCGAAAAATTTCGGGCATTATCTCTGACCCCGGCCCTTACTCGTTTCGGACCCCAAAAATAGGGTCCTTTTTCAATAAAAACTCATATATCTTCTATAATTTTAGCCGGAGAGCGAAAATATGCGATGACCACATTTATACCCATAAAACGACTCTATGCTGTAGTCTAACACAAAATCTGACACCGAAAAATTTCGGGCATTATCTCTGACCCCGGCCCTTACTCGTTTCGGACCCCAAAAATAGGGTCCTTTTTCAATAAAAACTCATATATCTTCTATAATTTTAGCCGGAGAGCGAAAATATGCGATGACCACATTTATACCCATAAAACGACTCTATGCTGTAGTCTAACACAAAATCTGACACCGAAAAATTTCGGGCATTATCTCTGACCCCGGCCCTTACTCGTTTCGGACCCCAAAAATAGGGTCCTTTTTCAATAAAAACTCATATATCTTCTATAATTTTAGCCGGAGAGCGAAAAATATGCGATGACCACATTTATACCCATAAAACGACTCTATGCTGTAGTCTAACACAAAATCTGACACCGAAAAATTTCGGGCATTATCTCTGACCCCGGCCCTTACTCGTTTCGGACCCCAAAAATAGGGTCCTTTTTCAATAAAAACTCATATATCTTCTATAATTTTAGCCGGAGAGCGAAAATATGCGATGACCACATTTATACCCATAAAACGACTCTATGCTCTAGCTCTAAACACAAAATCTGACCACCGAAAAAATTTCGGGCATTATCTCTGACCCCCGGCCCTTACTCGTTTCGGACCCCCAAAAATAGGGTCCTTTTTCAATAAAAACTCATATATCTTCTATAATTTTAGCCGGAGAGCGAAAATATGCGATGACCACATTTATACCCATAAAACGACTCTATGCTGTAGTCTAACACAAAATCTGACACCGAAAAATTTCGGGCATTATCTCTGACCCCGGCCCTTACTCGTTTCGGACCCCAAAAAATAGGGTCCTTTTTCAATAAAAACTCATATATCTTCTATAATTTTAGCCGGAGAGCGAAAATATGCGATGACCACATTTATACCCATAAAACGACTCTATGCTGTAGTCTAACACAAAATCTGACACCGAAAAATTTCGGGCATTATCTCTGACCCCGGCCCTTACTCGTTTCGGACCCCAAAAATAGGGTCCTTTTTCAATAAAAACTCATATATCTTCTATAATTTTAGCCGGAGAGCGAAAATATGGCGATGACCACATTTATACCCATAAAACGACTCTATGCTGTAGTCTAACACAAAATCTGACACCGAAAAATTTCGGCATTATCTCTGACCCCCGGCCCTTACTCGTTTCGGACCCCCAAAAATAGAGGTCCTTTTTCAATAAAAACTCATATATCTTCTATAATTTTAGCCGGAGAGCGAAAATATGCGATGACCACATTTATACCCATAAAACGACTCTATGCTGTAGTCTAAACACAAAATCTGACACCGAAAAATTTCGGGCATTATCTCTGACCCCGGCCCCTTACTCGTTTCGGACCCCAAAAATAGGGTCCTTTTTCAATAAAAACTCATATATCTTCTATAATTTTAGCCGAGGAGCGAAAATATGCGGATGACCACATTTATACCCATAAAACGACTCTATGCTGTAGTCTAACACAAAATCTGACACCGAAAAATTTCGGGCATTATCTCTGACCCCGGCCCTTACTCGTTTCGGACCCCAAAAATAGGGTCCTTTTTCAATAAAAAACTCATATATCTTCTATAATTTTAGCCGGAGAGCGAAAATATGCGATGACCACATTATACCCATAAAACGACTCTATGCTGTAGTCTAACACAAAATCTGACACCCGAAAAATTTCGGCATTATCTCTGACCCCGGCCCTTACTCGTTTCGGACCCCCAAAAATAGGGTCCTTTTTCAATAAAAACTCATATATCTTCTATAATTTTAGCCGGAGAGCGAAAATATGGATG
Source organism: Palaemon carinicauda (assembly GCF_036898095.1). Taxonomy (NCBI): domain Eukaryota; kingdom Metazoa; phylum Arthropoda; class Malacostraca; order Decapoda; family Palaemonidae; genus Palaemon; species Palaemon carinicauda. The sequence continues at coordinate 89,696,965 of NC_090735.1, read as the reverse complement.
ACCACATTTATACCCATAAAACGACTCTATGCTGTAGTCTAACACAAAATCTGACACCGAAAAATTTCGGGCATTATCTCTGACCCCGGCCCTTACTCGTTTCGGACCCCAAAAATAGGGTCCTTTTTCAATAAAAACTCATATATCTTCTATAATTTTAGCCGGAGAGCGAAAATATGGATGACCACATTTATACCCATAAAACGACTCTATGCTGTAGTCTAACACAAAATCTGACACCCGAAAAATTTCGGGCATTATCTCTGACCCCGGCCCTTACTCGTTTCGGACCCAAAAATAGGGTCCTTTTTCAATAAAAACTCATATATCTTCTATAATTTTAGCCGGAGAGCGAAAATATGCGATGACCACATTTATACCCATAAAACGACTCTATGCTGTAGTCTAACACAAAATCTGACACCGAAAAATTTCGGGCATTATCTCTGACCCCGGCCCTTACTCGTTTCGGACCCCAAAAATAGGGTCCTTTTTCAATAAAAACTCATATATCTTCTATAATTTTAGCCGGAGAGCGAAAATATGCGATGACCACATTTATACCCATAAAACGACTCTATGCTGTAGTCTAACACAAAATCTGACACCGAAAAATTTCGGGGCATTATCTCTGACCCCGCCCTTACACGTCTTTCGGACCCCAAAAATAGGGTCCTTTTTCAATAAAAACTCATATATCTTCTATAATTTTAGCCGGAGAGCGAAAATATGCGATGACCACATTTATACCCATAAAAACGACTCTATGCTGTAGTCTAACACAAAAATCTTGACACCGAAAAATTTCGGGGCATTATCTCTGACCCCTGGCCCTTACTCGTTTCGGACCCCAAAAATAGGGTCCTTTTTCAATAAAAACTCATATATCTTCTATAATTTTAGGCCCAGGAGAGCGAAAAGTATGCGATGACCACATTTATAACCCATAAAACGACTCTATGCTGTAGTCTAACACAAAATCTGACACCGAAAAATTTCGGGCATTATCTCTGACCCCGTGGCCCTTACTACGCGTTTCGGACCCCAAAAAATAGGGTCCTTTTTCAATAAAAACTCAACTATTATCTTCTATAATTTTAGCCGGAGAGCGAAAATATGCGATGACCACATTTATACCCATAAAACGACTCTATGCTGTAGTCTAACACAAAATCTGACACCGAAAAATTTCGGGCATTATCTCTGACCCCGGCCCTTACTCGTTTCGAACCCCAAAAATAGGGTCCTTTTTCAATAAAAACTCATATATCTTCTATAATTTTAGCCGGAGAGCGAAAATATGCGATGACCACATTTATACCCATAAAACGACTCTATGCTGTAGTCTAACACAAAATCTGACACCGAAAAATTTCGGGCATTATCTCTGACCCCGGCCCTTACTCGTTTCGGACCCCAAAAATAGGGTCCTTTTTCAATAAAAACTCATATATCTTCTATAATTTTAGCCGGAGAGCGAAAATATGCGATGACCACATTTATACCCATAAAACGACTCTATGCTGTAGTCTAACACAAAATCTGACACCGAAAAATTTCGGGCATTATCTCTGACCCCGGCTCTTACTCGTTTCGGACCCCAAAAATAGGGTCCTTTTTCAATAAAAACTCATATATCTTCTATAATTTTAGCCGGAGAGCGAAAATATGCGATGACCACATTTATACCCATAAAACGACTCTATGCTGTAGTCTAACACAAAATCTGACACCGAAAAATTTCGGGCATTATCTCTGACCCCGGCCCTTACTCGTTTCGGACCCCAAAAATAGGGTCCTTTTTCAATAAAAACTCATATATCTTCTATAATTTTAGCCGGAGAGCGAAAATATGCGATGACCGCATTTATACCCATAAAACGACTCTATGCTGTAGTCTAACACAAAATCTGACAC
>NC_090735.1:89692633-89694548 GCF_036898095.1 Palaemon carinicauda | reverse complement strand
AGTCGTTTGCAGGGCACAATTCGTATCCAAATTTTTAACCCGTAAGTAGATATATATATATATATATATATATATATATATATATATATATATATATATAGATATATATATATATATATATATATATATATATATATATATATGTGTGTGTGTGTGTGTGTGTGTGTATATATATATATATATATATATATATATATATATATATATATATATATATGTATATATATATATATATATATGTGTGTGTGTGTATATATATATATATATATATATATATATATATATATATATACATATATATATATATCTATATATATATATATATATATATATATATAGAGAGAGAGAGAGAGAGAGAGAGAGAGAGAGAGAGAGAGAGATGTGTGTGTGTGTATGTATGTATGTATGTATGTATGTACGTACGCAAGCGTTCGTTGTATTTAAATTTCCATTCATAACTGCTTGTTTGAACATTCTAACAATATCAGCATGAGAATGTATGAACATTAAAATGGCGAACCTTACCTAAGAAACAAAGCTTCAGGTTATCATTCTTAGAATAACTGACTCATAAATATTGCGTTAACTTAACGGATGTGACGTCACAGATACCCGTGGTGGAGAATGTTTCATTCAAAGCGTGGGACGATTAGTTTGCTGTTAGCGCTGACTTGTGATTGAGTGAAGGTCGGTTATTTGAACTTGATAATTGCAATTCGATGGATGATATTACTATAGTCCATTTCTTTTAGCGATGCAGATTTGCACCGACTCGCAGCGGTGCCCTTTTAGCTCGGAAAAGTTTCCTGATCGCTGATTGGTTGGAATTCTCTCGTCCAACCAATCAGCGATTAGGAAACTTTTCCGAGCTAAAAGGGCACCGCTGCGAGTCGGTGCAAATCTGCATCGCTAAAAGAAATGGACTATAGTATGTAAATATTTCGTACGTAACTTCTATTCTCTTGGAAATATGCTCTGCATTTTATTTTCTATGTGAAAATATATTAATATATTCAAATGATAAAGTGTCATTATCATCAGGAGTTAAGGATCTTTGAGATCTAAAAAAGTGCAAAAAGTTCTTTCTGACTTATCCATCTCTAATTATCCTAATATTACTCTGAATGATTTGTTCATTGTAATAATAATTCATTATACATACATATACCAAGGCACTTCCCCCCAATTTTGGGGGGTAGCCGACATCAACAAATGAAACAAAAACAAAAAGGGGACCTCTACTCTCTACGTTCCTCCCAATCTGTAACTCTAAATCTGTTTTTTATCTAGTCTTCCTTATATGTAACTGTAAACCTTTTTTATCCAGTTTTCTTCTCTCAATTTAATTTTTTTTCTAACCCGTCTATATATTTAACACTAGAATAGAAAAATAGAATCAATCATAGATCAGTAAAATAATGCTATCTATACTGACTCAATCCCAGTCCAACGCCTATATCTTCTAACTGATTATCGTGAGCTGAGAACTGTCTTAACCATCCCGGCAACTGTCTTTCATAGCATTGTGAACCTTGAACTGTGATTACTTTGGTCCTATTTCATAACACTCAAGGGAAGGAAAGATAAGCGATAATCTTAGAATGTGTTATCAGTTAAATATCTTTGATTTCCATCGATTAGAACAGTCTGACTTCGGTTCGAATTGTGTATTTAACGAGAAGCTGGTTACATGCCAACCAGTACTGAATGATACTCGAATTTATCGAAATTTTATATCTAGTGAGGATATTAGTTTAAGAGAATTTGTTCGCTGGATAAAATGAACATGAAAAACTGAACTTCGGTTACAGAAACTTACGTTCCATAAGTTTCAGAACAACGTAATTGATGGTACAAAGAATCGTTAGTTGTTTTGTAAGCTGAAATCAGTGCGCAGTTCAACAGTGAGTGAGCG
>NC_090735.1:89662633-89685133 GCF_036898095.1 Palaemon carinicauda | reverse complement strand
TCCTTTCCTCATTGGGCTATTTTTCCCTGTTGGAGCCCTTGGGCTTATAGTATATTACTTTTCCAACTAGGGTTGTAGCTTGGCTAATAATAATAATAATAATAATAATAATAATAATAATAATAATAATAATAATAATAATAATAATAATTATTATTATTATTATTATTATTATTTTTCCGTTTAGTTTTGGTTTAAGTAATTTTTAGTTTCCTTTTAGTTTAGTTTAGTTTTCCTTTTAGTTTAGTTTTAAATTTCCGTTTAGTTTAGTTTTCCTTTAAGTTCAGTTTAGTTTAAGTTTTAGTTTTAGTTTTAGTTTAGAGAATTTCTCCCTTGTTTTCTCAGTATAGGTAATATGGTTCGTCCAGCTCGACCGGTAACGACATAAATGTATATATTATAAATATATATTGTCTATCTTCAAGCAACATCATGTGTTTATTATTATCATTATCATTATCATTATTATTATTATTATTATTATTATTATTATTATTATTATTATTATTATTATTATTATTATTATTATTATTGTTTGATTGACTGACTTATTTAAGGTTTTCTGGCATCCTGACATCTAAGGTCATTGACGTCAATTATTATTATTATTATTATTATCATTATTTATTATTATTATTATTATTATTATTATTGTTGTTGTTGTTATTGTTGTTTCAAGACTGATTTATTTAAGGTTTTCTGACATCCGGACATCTAAGGTCATTGACGCCGATTATTATTATTATTATTATTATTATTATTATTATTATTATTATTATTATTATTATTATTATTATTATTATTATTATTTCATTCTCAGGGTGGTGGCCGTTGACCTCCGTGGCTGTGGTGACTCTGAAGGTCCATATTTTCGTTCTCATTATACAACTGCAGAGTTAGCCAATGATATTGCACAGTTCATCTGTCTCCTGAGTAAGTGTACTCGTCATATAGATCTTAGATGGATGCTGTCGGTGGTACACACGCCTTCGGAGATATAACATCTCTCTGTTTTTGGTAGATTTCTTTATGAAAAATTAACCTTTATTCTCTTGTTATACCTCAGGAAAATGTGGTGTTCTTTTTAGTAGATTTCGCTCTGAAAATAAACCTTTATTCTTTTATTATACATTAGAAAAAAGGCTGCGTTCTTTAATATTGTTGTTCTCTTTACAGCATTATTATACATTATGAGGATGAAAATATAAAAAAAATAATTGGCGGGAAAATTATAGGAAAATAAATTGTTTACTTTTACATAGAAATATGTTTAAAATTTTCTCTTATATATATATATATATATATATATATATATATATATATATATATATATATATATATATATATATATATATACATATATATATATATAAGAAATATGTTTTCAATTTTCTCTTTTATATATATATATATATATATATATATATATATATACATATACATATATATATATATATGTATGTAATATATATATATATATGTATATATATATATATATATATATATATATATATATATATATATATACATATATATATATATATATATACATATATATATATATATATATACATATATATATATATATATATATATATATATATATATATGTATATATATATATATATATATATATATATATATATATATATATGAAGACATCAAATAACCATAGTATATAAAAGCATACTCAAATTTCATATTTTCCAAATGTATTTGTATCGTATAAACAAATTTTTTTTACAGACGCACCCTCGGCCCACTTGATCTGCGCCGGGACAGGAGGCCAGATAGGATGGTACATGGCCTACAACTATCCCCAGCTAATTTCGAAATTGGTCCTTATTCATTCGCCCCATCCCTTTGTGATTCGTCAACAGCTCTCGAACAATTGGAGCCATTACTACAAAGCTGGGTAAATAGCACAAGCACTTATTTATAACTAGGGAGGGAGAGCTTTTTTGACATTAGTGTTGTTGATGACTGGGAACGATTTACACCCTGAAGTGATAAGTAGAACAGAGGTGCCCATGAGCTTAAGCTTCATAGCCTCTTATGATTTGTCTAGGTAACGTTGTCTAGATGATATTGTTTAGGTAACGTTGTCTAGGTAATGTTGTCTAGGTAACGTTGTCAAGGTAATGTCTGGGTGACATTGTCTAGGTAATGTTGTCTAGATGACATTGTCTAGGTGACGTTGCCTAGTTATTATTGTCTAGGTGACATTGTCTAGGTAACTTTGTCTAGGTAACGTTGCCTAGGTGACATTGTCCTGGTAATATTGTCTAGGTGACATTGTCTAGGCAACGTTGTCTAGGTGACATTGTCCAGGTGACGTTGTCTAGGTGACAATGCCTAGGTAACATTGGCTAGGTGACATTGGCAAGGCGACGTGGTCTAGGTGACATTGTCTAGGTAACGTTGTCTATGGGATGACATTGTCACCTAGAAAACGTCACCTAGACAACGTCACCCGAGTCCTTTCACTTAGGTTAGCAGTATGAAAAATTACGTAAAATGATTTTGGATACAATGTCGAGTTTAGATTTTCAAGATATCTCTACTTCAGATTTTCAAGATATCTCTACTTCAGATAGTTGTACATCCCTACGATGCATAGTTCTCCTGTGTATTAGACTGGCTGACAGATGTATTAACTCTCGTGAAATCCTGATTACTTATTCGCTGATTATATTTTTGCTACAAATGCTCATGTATATCATCCTAATTGGGTAGTTGAATCAGTAGAACTTTTAAAAAGTTCAGAATTGCATCAAATGTTTTTATGTTGAACAGGCTGACATAAGTCTTTTTGTAGTTATATATGAATTATCTGTTATAATGCTGTTAATGTATTTTTTTTCATTACTACTTATATCGTTTATTTATTGCCTTGTTTCCTTTCCTCACTGGGCAATTTTTCTCTGTTGAATCCCTTGGACTTATAGAATCTTGCTTTTCCAACTAGGATTGTAGCTTGGCTAATAATAATAATAATAATAATAATAATCAGCTTGGAGCTTAAGTCAAAACTTTTTTTTTTTTGGTGACTTTAATATTTGCTTATGAATTGCATTATTTCTGCGAGTATTAAGTACCAGCTTCTAATTTTGTAATACACTTTTTTATACCAAATCTTCAACTATATTTACACTTGAAGGTACCTTTATTTGCTGAAATTACCAGCTTTGCCTGAAGTCGCAGCCACCTTGAACGACTTCGGCCTAATCGATAAGATAATGAAGCCACTTCTGAAGATGAAAACTATTGAGCCACAAGAAATCGAAGCTTATAAGTTTGTCTTCTCAAGCAGAGGTAAGAACCTTCCTGATTATTTTCATCCTAAGTCTTCAGTTTAGTTTTACCAAATTCTTTTTTTGTCGTAGAAAATGGTATTAGGGATTTGGGCATATTTCATTATTTGGTAGTACAATAAATAAGCTTATAAATTTGTCTTCTCAAGCAGAGGTAAGAACCTTGTTGATTATCTTCATCTTAAGTCTTCAGTTTAATTTTACCAAATTCTATTTTTGTCGTATAAAATGGTATTAGGGGATTTGGGCATATTTCATTATTTGGTAGTACAATAAATAAGCTTATAAGTTTGTCTTCTCAAGCAGAGGTAAGAACCTTCCTGATTATCTTCATCCTAAGTCTTCAGTTTAATTTTACAAAATTCTTTTTTTGTCGTATAAAATGGTATTAGGCGATTTGGGCATATTTCATTATTTGGTAGTACAATAAATAAGCTTATAAATTTGTCTTCTCAAACAGAGGTAAGAACCTTGTTGATCATCTTCATCTAAGTCTTCAGTTTAGTTTTACCAAATTCTATTTTCCTCATATAAAATGCTATTGGGTGATTTTAGTATTTCATCATTATGGCAGTAAAATAAATAAGCAATATATGCTTGAGATGGTCTTATATATAGTGTTAAAAACCGTAATTTTGATTGGAAATTCTCCGTAAAAATATACTGTTCTCAGCCGTATTTCAGTAAAATACAGGCGACCGTAATTTTACCCTATTTTGTTATCATATTTTATGAGTTGGTGACCGTAATATCACTCCTTGACGTCAAAATTTCCGTTTTTAAAACGGTAAATACCTGGCAAAATTTATTAAGGATTTTTACTATTTTGATGGCAAATGTTTAAGTGTATTCAAGTACTGAATTGGCACATTGCAACAATATCATTCCAAAAAATTACTTGCACGACATTATGAAGCAGTTCAAATCACTGATGCAATGAGCTACTACCTTAGAACTGGCCTTTTGAAACTTGCTAGAATATAATTATATTGATTGATTGATTGATTGATTGATTATCCGTTATCTGGCATTAATGAAATTGAGATTGCCAACAGCAACGTAAGGATGAAAACTGAACAAAAAAAACAAAAAACAAAAAACAAAAAACACCTAAGTAATGTAGCTGCTTAGAAATTACTTGCTTTTCTAAACTTTCATTATTATAATTTTGAGAGTGTAAATCGACAAGATAATTTCAGGACATACACTTGCAAATTTGAACCTTTTGAATACATGAGAGATTAGCCTTTCTATTGTCACTGTCCTTAATGGCCATAAATCTTCAATTACCTGGACTTTCGATTGGATTGTGGAAGTGTTTGGATTGTGGAAGTGTTTGGATTGTGGAAGTGTTTGGATTGTGGAAGTGCTTGTATTACGAGAAGTCCTTGTATTACTGGAAGTGCTTGGATTCTGGAAGTGCTTGGATTCTGGAAGTGCTTGGATTCTGGAAGTGCTTGGATTCTGGAAGTGCTTGGATTCTGGAAGTGCCTGGATTCTGGAAGTACCTGGATTCTGAAAGTACCTGGATTCTGAAAGTACTTGGATTCTGAAAGTACTTGGATTCTGAAAGTACTTGGATTCTGAAAGTACTTGGATTCTGAAAGTACTTGGATTCTGAAAGTAATGGGACTCTGAAAGTACTTGTATTACTGGAATTACTTGAATTCTGGAACTATTTGAATTCTGGAAGTACTTAGATACTGGAACTACTTGGATTCTGGAAGTACTTGGATTACTGGAAGTACTTAGATTACTGGAAGTACTTGGATTCTGGAAGTACTTAGAACGGTTGAGGTTGATCAGAGAAGAAAAAATAAACATTTGAGAGAAGAGATGAAAACAAAAATACTTGAAAAAAAAAATAGTAAATTTAGAAAACATTGTAAACTTATTTTAATTCTTGCCCCTTTACTTCAGATACCTGGACAGGCCCTTTGCACATTCTGAGAGCACTGGACTTGAGCCCAATTGATGAGGAAGAACCCGAGCCTGACGTCATTACTAAGCCCACCCTACTCATCATGGGGGACGCAGACCCCCTCCTGCCTATGGAAACTGCTTACCGCTCAGCAGGTAAATGAAGCCTTAAGATTTTTCTTTCCATGGGGACTAAATTGAGGCAAAATCGTTGATCCAGGTCTGGGTATCATATTGAAAGGGTTTGTGAATCGCCGTGATCATCATTAGTCAGGGCCACTCGTACTAGGTTGGTTTGCTGTGAGGGATCAGACTAAAGTTTCCTCAGTTGGGTCACTCATACTAGGTAGGTTTGCTGTGAGGTATCAGACTAGAGTTTCCTCAGTTGGGCCACTCATACTAGGTTGGTTTGCTGTGAGGGATCAGACTAAAGTTTCCTCAGTTGGGCCACTCATACTATGTAGGTTTGCTGTGAGGGATCAGACTAAAGTTTCCTCAGTTGGGCCACTCATACTATGTAGGTTTGCTGTGAGGGATCAGACTAAAGTTTCCTCAGTTGGGCCACTCATACTAGGTTGGTTTGCTGTGAGGGATCAGACTATAGTTTCCCAAGTTGGGCCACTCATACTATGTAGGTTTGCTGTGAGGGATCAGACTAAAGTTTCCCCAGTTTGGCCACCCACACTAGGTTGGTTTGCTCTGAGGGTTCAGACTAAAGATTTCCTCCATCACCAATCCTCAGTTGGCCAGCGTGGTGATGAAAACAGGCCAAACCCCAGGCATCTAAAAGGACATGTGTGAGGCCTTTATCCTACAGTGGATTAGAAACAGCTGCATTTGTTGTTGTTGTTTAGATGCAATTCTTAAATGTTTAGTGTAACATACTTGATTAATAACAAACTCTTTCGTATATCATTATGATAGGAAAGTGAAATAATCTGTACATGCAAAGCACATTATTTTTAAATCAATTTTATATAGATATCAACCTCTACGTTGTTTATTTAATAACCCACTCTCCTAGTATTCCAAATCTTTTAGTAACTTTATTACGTATGCCTATCCCTATGTATAACTACTATTTTATTGCGTTTATACAGTCAGTATTTCAAGAGAATATATGAATACCTTAACGTGGTGAAAGGGTTAGTATATGGCCATGATCAGCAAAACTGCACTAGTCAGGGACGCCTATACTAAGTCTCCACCATCACCAATCTGCAGTGGCCAGCGTGGTGATGAAAATGGCCAAACATCATACATGACATTATTATTATTATTATTATTATTATTATTATTATTATTATTATTATTATTCATTTATTTACTAAGCTATAACCCTGGTTGGAAAAGCAGAATGCTTTAAGCCCAGGGGCCCCAACAGGGAGAATAGCCCAGTGAGGAAAGGAAATAAGGAAAAATAAAACATCTTAAGAAGATTAACATCAACATAAATATCTCCTATTTATATAGGAGATATTTATTTTGATGTTAATCTTAAGATTTTCTATTTTTCCTTATTTCCTTTCCTCGCTGGGCTACTCTCCCTGTTGGGGTCCCTGGGCTTATAGCATTCTGCTTTTCCAACTAGGGTTGTAGCTTAGCAAGTAAAAACCATATGAACATGGATGAGGCCATTGTCCTTTGGTGTTCTAGAAACAGCTGTATTTGTTCTTGTTGTTGATACATTAATGTATTTCAACAGAGTACGTCGAGCGCATTACTGTACGACCAGCTCCTGGACCTGGTTATATGGCGCACGTATCTCGGGCTCAGCAAGTCAACGAAAATATAATAAAGTTCTTAAAAGAAATGCCCTGGAAGCCTCTCACGCCACTGGAACCTACAACAAACTCTTCGTTGGTTGGGAGAGTGATGGGCGCAAGTTTGTCCGCCGTTACTAATACTGTGAGCAAGTAAGTTTCTGAAACTTTATTTGTATTTTTTGGCTTTATTGCTTTAATGAATGTTTATTCGTGGTAGATTAATGCTTTGATTCTTGCCAGGTGGCGTTGATTCTTGGTGAAACTTGATTTTTTGGTGGGCTGGAATATCTGTATGCTGTTACTTAACAAAAAATGTGGGATTTAAAACATCGTAGTGTGAAGATGTCGAAATTAATTTGCTTTTTATTTATTTTATTGCTAAGCTCTGATGTAAATAACTTATTTTGTTTGTGGCTAAACTCTGCTAAGATTGACTCGTTGCATTACTTGAAAATCATCTCTAAATAATCTTAAAAGAAAATTATACCTAAAATCCAGCGAGTGAAGTATTTTTCAATTACTTGGGATATTATTCTTCTGTCTGGATAACGGAAGCGTTATGTAATCCTTATTTTATAAACCAAATTACGTAAATGGATTATTTATCTTATAAAGTAATAATAATTATAATTGAAACTAACGTATAACTCTAGTTTAGACATTGGTAGAAGGTTTTTGTCATTAGTAGACCTGTTTTTGTTGAATCCTGTATCTTCGGTGATAGCAAAAACTTCTTTGGTCATTAGTAAATTCTGTAACTAAAGTGACAGCAAAAACTTCTTTTGTCATTAGTAAACCTGTTTTTGTTGAATCCTGTAAGTAAAGTGATAGCAAAAACTTCTTTTGTCATTGGTAAACCTGTTTTTGTTGAATCTTGTAACTAAAGTGATAGCAAAAACTTCTTTTGTCATTAGTAAACCTGTTTTTGTTGAATCCTGCAACTAAAGTGATAGCAAAATCTTTTGTCATTGGTAAACCTGTTTTTTTTTTTTTTTTTTTTTTTTTTTTTTTTTTTTTTTGAATCCTGTATTTTCATTGATAGCAAAAACTTCTCGTGATTAGTAAACTTGTTTTTGTTGAATCCTGCAACTAAAGTGACAGCCAAAACTTCTTTCTTAATATTACAGTATCATCCTACACAGACACGTAGGCTTTTTACTGCCTCTCTCGTAAACTACTTAGTAAGTCTCCCCCGGCTGTCATTTGAATGTTGGAACTCGTGTGTAAGTTTGATAGAGCTTTTGATGTAAATTGATTTGTTAAATCACATCTCTTCATCTGTTTAATTTTCCCTAATCATTTTTTAATTGTTGTATCTGTATGTGTTAGTCTAACAAAATCATTGTCTTGAGTTGTGTTATGTTAATCATGTTTCTTGTCGTATGTGGACTTTTTATTTGTGCTACCTCTTTTAATAACTTGAAAACTATTTTGGTTATTTCAATGCAAGCTCATTACCCTAATGTTTTTAATCACTGGTATATTAACCTCTTTACTGTAAAGCCCTGTTATTCCAGTTTTACTGTGACATTTCCAAATTATTTCATATACATTTTTAATTTCAAGATATCTAAAGATATATAGTCTAGTACATTTCTACTCTGCCGGCTATATTATAATTTCTGCTGATTATACCGAGTGAATAGGTATATTAACCTTCATACTCTAAAGCCCTGTTGTTCTAGTTTTGCTGTGACAAGTATTTCCCAATTATTCAATATACATTTTTAATTTCAAGATATCTAAATATATAGTCAAGTACATTTCAACTCTGCCGGCTATATTATAATTTCTGCTGATTATACCGAGTGAATAAGTATATTAACCTCCTTACTGTGAAGCCCTGTTATTCTAGTTTTGCTGTGACAAGTATTTCCCAATTATTCAATATACATTTCTAATTTCAAGATATCTAAATATATAGTCTAGTACATTTCAACTCTGCCGTCTTTATTATAATTCCTGCTGATCATCTTACTGAATGAATAATGCCCATTGGGCTAGAGTATCTTCTGTATAAATTCCATAATAAAAGAAAAATATTTGAATGGTTTTTTTGGGCTCAAGCCATGGCGTCCTGATGGAAGGTTCCTGTTTGGTAGCTTCCTTGGGTATAAGACTACTAAGATATTCCCAGAGAATTTAACCACAGGTTATCACAGAATTCTAACTTCTGGAGCGAGTATCTCAAAGGTTTCCCTTTAAGACATCGTAATACAACAGGGGACACGCATGTCTGAACGTGCCACATAGCTATCTCCACCCCGAACAGAGTTAATGCTTCGGTGTGTAAGGACTGAGAATAGCTGGGAGCCGTTCCACAGCTAATCTCACTCGTGGCTACTACTGATACTCGAGACGTAAACAAACGGACACCATTGCTCTAATGACGTCACGCGCGTCTTTATCCTTTGTTTAGTAGCTGCCCTACTTAGACGGATTTTCCCTTGTGTTAACTTTATCGCTTTGCATCTTCGCTATGTCGTTACCTTCAGCCTCGCCTTCTTCTGGAAAGTTGAGTACAAGGTTCCAGTATTGTTTAATTAAGCTCTGGCCGTAAAGTAAATATTATTTTGCGAAATAATTGATGTTTTGTGGCAGAGCTGTGCCTCTACCGGACCCGCCAATTTATGGCGTCGTTGTTGTTTTGCATGTCTTATTTAGTTAGCCACAACAACGCTTCCGGCATTATATACTAATCGAATACATTAGTTTATTTAGTCTTCATAGCTAGGAACTTTTATATCGTGTTTAGACGCTTTTTATCGGTCATCGATTGACCTCATACCAGTCGGCTACTATAGCCCCCAGGCCAGGAGCCTACATACAAGCGTTCATGCATGATTTATTAGTGATCCTAGACTAAGTTATGAAGATAGTGGCATTATTATTTTACAATACTTTTGACTAGTGATGCAAATGTTTTCGCCTTCAGGGACCATATAGGGGATAGGCTAGTCAGTGATTCTTTCTAGCCTAACCTAACCTTAGGACCCCTATATGCTTCCTTCTTCCCCTGCCTTGGCATTCCCTCTATTTAGCCTTGATCCCTTTTCTGAGTAAAGGGATTAATTGTCTAATAGAGTATATATATCGCCTCTCAGTCCTCCCTAAAGGAATGAACCCCCTTTAGGATTGCGTCTGAGAGTGAGGTTAGGCTAGCCTACCTCTATGGCTAGGATAGTCTATGACTTTCCTGCGATAGCGATATGTCTTCTTCCTTGCCTAGTTCAGGACTTTTAGCCCTGCTCTAGGTCGGGTTAGGAAGGTTTCTCTGTTCCATGCTGAAACTGTACTCTTGCACCGTTTTAGCCGATCAGCCTGATCTTAGGTTAGGGAGTGTCCTCCCTTCCCTTAGTGGCCGCTCTGGTACAGAAACCCTTCCTGGGAAGACCTCTCTCTTCTCCCTCCCCACCTATCTCTTGTATAGCCTAGCCTATGCTTAGGTTAGTTTATACTCATCTGTCCCCTGTCCTACAAATCCTCCTTAGGGTGGATGAGTAGGGCTACCCGAGCTTCCCTGTGCAGTCCGCTCTGGTACATATACCTTCATAGTGTCCTATAAGGTTAGTTACTAGTGTAGTTCTGCATAGGGGAGTCTCCCCCCCCTCTTGGGTGTTCCCTAGCCCTCCCTTGGGCTACCTCCTCCCGGTCCCTAGTGACCCCTGCTTATGGATGTTAGAGCCTGTCTCTATCATGGGTACACCCTCTCAGGGAGGGGGAGGGATGTCTGGAACCCTGACGGTACTTCCTGCATCCTTTCCCCCCTCCCCCTGTCTCTCTATCTTTCCGGGTGCCGGTCTCTTGCCGCCTCTACTGTCGGCAATACCTGCCTCCCTCTTGGTGACTTCCCTACCCTTGCCGCCAGCCCCCCGTGTACCGAGGGACTGCCGGCTACTACCGGCGGCTCTCCTACTCCTATCTAATCGTCCGCTTGCCGGTCGATCTCCGGAGTGCCGGCATATACTGCCGGCAACCCGATACTACCTGTACCATCCTTATCCCAGTCACCAACCTGGCATCCTCCGGCTGCCGGAGCCGCCGCTCCCTGCCGGCGTGCCGCCGTTGTGCCGGCGGCCGCCATCCTGGTATCTAACTGACTTTTGAAAATTGTCTGTTCTAATGCCAGAATCTATGCTGGAGCGAGCTCCGGCATGCCGGCGGCTTGCCGGATGCCCCGGAGGCGTCAAGAATACTTGCACCCCCTCACTGTAGCTATCATAAGACTAAGATAGCCCTACATAGCAAATAGATAAGCTGCTTTGCTTTTAAGATCAGTACCTAGTACTGCTCTATTAGTGATCATGCTGTCTCTTTGCATTCTTCTAATTCCAGCATGCTATGTGCATCTTAGCACGGCTGGTTGCCAGAAGCAGTTACCTTTAATGAGGCCTTCTGGCTCTTAACTGGGAACCGAATGAATTCGATCCCAACCTTGTCCTTGGCTTTCCATGGAGTTCCAATATAATGGGAATCCTAGGAAACTATATCCAATGATCTCGGTCATTTGGATTATCCCAGGACCAAGCTTATGGTAACCAGCCGGGCGAGATGCATGGAGCGTGTTCTCCTTTACTGTTTTCATTCTCTATGCATCACACCTTCTTTAAGTTAAAATTAATGATTAATATTAACTTAGTTTAAGAGCCATTCCTATGACTCCCCCATACTCATTTTCTCTTTCTTCCACAGGAGGAGCAGATGAAGTGTGACTTCGCCTTCTGCGCTGTGAAACGCCCGCAGTTTTACGGGCATACGGCTTGCAGGACTCACGCCCCTTGTGCAGACAAGAAAGGGGATTTGAAGTTCTGGAATCCACTGGATTGTACGGTCTGCCAGGCCCACCTAGTTGAGGCCTTCCATAACCCTCCCTCAGCGGAGGTTAGAGACATTGCTCGTGAAAAGCTGCGCAAGTGGGTGCGTGGCTTTCAGAAAAATGCTACTGGACCGTACCTGGCCACCGAAGAACTGAGGTCCCTGTTGTTCCCTAAGGCCTCCCCTGACTCAGTGGTTCCAAAAGAAGCAATCCCCACTGTCCAAATTACGGTGGAACCTGATGTGGTCATGGCTCAGTCCATGCACGAGTGTCGTTTAGATTCCGAGGATGATGAACAGATCTCAGACGTCTCGGAAGACACGGAGAAGACGCTTATGGCTCAAGGAGCCGAAGAGGACGAAGACAAGGTGGAATACACCGAGTCGGAGCTTGGAGCTGCTCCCTCGTCCATCCCTCCGCCTACTCCTACACCGACGGAAATGTCCATTCCGTCTACCTCCTCGACCCCGGATCCTTCCTCTTCTACCCAAGAACTGATCCGGCTGATTAGAGCTGTCATGGACGACAGACTGAAGGAGAACCAGAGGTCCATCAGGTCAATGATTGGATCCAGAGAACCGAAGAAGATTTCGGTCAAGGATCTCCCAGCTTGCTCTCATGCCAACCCGTGGAGGTATGCAGAGCATATGGTTATTGCGACCGGCAGGATCTTTGTTAGTGACAAGATCGGCACGGTCCCGTTGGAAGATGTGGAGTTCTTCCCAAGCTTCGAGGCCTACCCGGACTGTTACGTCCGGCTTCGTTCCGAACCTGCCTCGAAGGAGGAGACCGAACCTAAAGAAGAGATAGTGTTCGATCTCGCAAAGGCCCAGGCTATGCTAGCCTCCGCATTTAAGAGCAGGGGCTTTACCTGCTCTAAGCTTCCTGCCTTGAGCAAGAAGCATCCTACATATGTCGCACCTGACACTGCGGTTCTTCCTTTCTTGGAAAAGGCCTTAGCTGCATGCCTTAAAGCGGCGGAAGAAGGAAAACCCTGCCCTGCACTGGAGGAGTGCAGACCCTTCTCCATCGTGACACCCCCTGACACTAGACAATGGAAAGATGTTCAACATACTTTCGTCGTGGGTAGGCTCGATCCTGACGTCGCCGGACGTCAGTTTAATGAAGACCTCCCTAAGCTCAATGATCACCTCCTTCGCCGGGAACAAGACACGAAGGAGAGGCTTGCGGCATCTCTTTCTCATCAAGTCCAACTTGAAGTTATGGCCTGTGACACAAGAGTACCTGATCACTACATGGTACTAGCCAAATCCCACTTACTTACAGTAATGAAGGACTTGTACCATTTCATAAAGGCTCGTAGAGCCTGTCGTGAATTCGTGTTTGTCGGTGCCACCGTGAAACACGAACCCCGGAGGCTGATTTCCTCCAACATCTGGGGAAAGCACCTGTTTCCTTCTGACCTTGTCAAGGAAATAACTGACAGAGCCGCCACGGAGAATAGGAACCTTCTCCACAAGTGGGGCATGTCCAGAAAAAGGAAACCCTCTCAGGACGATGGACCTCAGCCTAAGAGGAAACCTCAGAAGCCAAAACCCCAGCAACGTCAACAACGACGTCAGTTTCCGGGACCCGCTACCTCCCAAGTGGTTGCCCAACCACAGCAGACCTTTCAATTGGTCCCCCAACCGGTGTTGTCACAGTCACCGGTCTTCACCCCTGCCTTTGAGCAGCCATCCACTACCTTTCATGCCAGAGGTAGAGGCTCGTCCAGGGGTGCAAGCAGAGACGCCTCTCGTCGTCCCTCCAGAGGTAGAGGAGGAAAGGGAGCTAGCGGCCGAGGCAACAAGTCCT
This sequence comes from Palaemon carinicauda, assembly GCF_036898095.1. NCBI lineage: Eukaryota > Metazoa > Arthropoda > Malacostraca > Decapoda > Palaemonidae > Palaemon > Palaemon carinicauda. The sequence goes on along the minus strand of NC_090735.1, from coordinate 89,671,502 downwards.
CGGGACACCAGAAGCAATGAAGTGCTTCCGGTGGGAGGAAGACTCCGCCAATTCCAGGATCGTTGGACCTTCGATCCCTGGGCACACAGCATCATCAAGAACGGTCTAGGCTGGAGTTGGGTGCAACCACCCCCAATCTTCCAGCGGTTCTTTCAACAATCGACCCCCATTCTGGAAGAATATGTTCTAGACCTCTTGAACAAGAAGGTGATAAGGAAGGTAAAGTCCACCAGGTTCCAAGGGAGACTGTTTTGCGTTCCCAAGAAGGACTCAGACAAGCTCAGAGTCATTCTGGACTTATCCCCCCTCAACAAGTTCATAGAGAACAACAAATTCAAGATGCTGACGCTTCAACAAATAAGGACCCTTCTGCCTCAAGGTTCCTACACGGTCTCTATAGACCTGGCGGATGCCTATTGGCACATTCCAATGAACCATCATGCTTCCTCCTACCTAGGATTTCGACTCCAAAGGAAAAGCTACGCCTTCCGGGCCATGCCATTCGGCCTCAATGTGGCCCCTCGGATCTTCACAAAGCTGGCGGATGCCATAGTACAACAGCTCCGCCTAAGAAACGTCCAGGTGATGGCCTACCTCGACGACTGGCTAGTCTGGGCTCCATCGCCCGAAGAGTGTGCAAAGTCTTGCGACGAAGTTACCCAGTACCTAGAACACCTGGGATTCAAGATCAACGAGAAGAAATCTCGCCTCTCTCCAGCTCAGAAGTTTCAGTGGCTGGGAATCCACTGGAATCTTCAGTCACACCGCCTTTCCATCCCCCAGAAGAAAAGGAAGGAAATAGCAGGGTCTGTCAAGCGACTACTGAAATCCAAACGCATTTCAAGACGACAGCAGGAACGAGTTCTAGGCTCTCTACAATTCGCCTCAGTGACAAACCCAGTGCTTCGCGCACAGCTAAAGGATGCCGCGGGAGTCTGGAGACGATCGGCATCCATCGCTCGAAGAGACCTCAAGAGACGGCTTTCAAACAGACTTCGACGCCTCCTAAAGCCGTGGTCGGAAGCAAAGGCCCTGAAAAGGTCCATTCCTCTCCAACACCCTCCTCCATCACTCAACATCCACACGGATGCCTCACTGGAGGGCTGGGGAGGTCACTCCCACCTGAAACAAGCTCAAGGGACCTGGTCTCCACTATTCAAGACGTTCCACATAAACATCTTGGAGGCCATGGCGGTCCTTCTTACTCTGAAGAAGTTATCCCCGCCGCCCTCGATCCACATCCGTCTAACCCTAGACAACTCGGTGGTAGTTCGTTGTCTCAATCGCCAAGGCTCAAGATCGCCCCAGATAAATCAGGTGCTTCTCCCAATCTTCCGTCTGGCGGAGAAGAAGAAGTGGCACCTGTCTGCAGTTCACCTACAAGGATTCCGCAACGTGACAGCGGATGCTCTATCTCGGACAAACCCGATAGAGTCGGAATGGTCTCTAGACGCAAGATCATTCTCCTTCATCTCTCATCAAGTCCCAGAACTTCAGATAGATCTCTTTGCAACGAGCGACAACAATCAACTTCCTCTGTACGTAGCCCCGTACGAGGACCCCAAAGCAGAAGCGGTGGACGCCATGTCACTGGACTGGAACAGATGGTCCAAGATATACCTGTTCCCTCCCACCAACCTTCTGTTGAAAGTCCTCTCCAAACTGAGAACCTTCAAAGGGACAGCGGCCCTAGTGGCTCCCAAGTGGCCCCGGAGCAACTGGTACCCCCTGGTCCTGGAGCTGCAGCCCAAGCTGATCCCTCTCCCGGGCCCAGTTCTCTCTCAACAAGTACAGAAGTCGACTGTCTTCGCTTCATCATCGAAAATCAAGGACCTTCATCTCATGATTTTCTCTCCCTTGCCGCAAAGAAGAGGTTTGGGATCTCGAAGAAAAGTCTAGACTTCCTAGAGGAATACAAGACCGAATCCACGAGACGGCAATATGAATCATCCTGGAGGAAATGGGTCTCCTTTGTTAAAGCAAAAAATCCTAAAGAAATCACCATTGATTTCTGTATGTCCTTCTTCATTCACCTTCATGGACAAGGATTAGCAGCCAATACGATTTCAACCTGCAAATCGGCTTTGACTAGACCAATTCTATATGCTTTCCAAATTGATCTGTCCAACGACATCTTTAACAAACTGCCGAAAGCATGTGCTCGCCTACGCCCAGCACCCCCTCCGAAACCGATCTCCTGGTCACTAGACAAGGTGCTCCATTTCGCCTCCAACTTGGACAATGATTCATGCCCCCTCAAGGATCTGACTCAGAAAGTTATATTTTTATTTGCTCTCGCCTCGGGAGCTCGAGTCAGCGAAATAGTGGCATTATCAAGAGAAGAGGGACACATCCTGTTTGCTGATTCAGGAGAAGTGACCCTCTCCCCTGATCCGACGTTTCTCGCCAAAAATGAATTACCCACCAAAAGATGGGGCCCTTGGAGAATATGCCCCCTGAAGGAGGATGTCTCTCTATGTCCAGTAGAGAGTCTCAAGGTCTATCTTCGCAGAACTTCGAACTTTGGTGGAGGCCAACTCTTCAAAGGAGAAACATCGGGCAGCGACCTGTCACTGAAACAATTAAGAGCGAAAATCACCTACTTCATTCGCAGAGCGGATCCGAACAGTACACCCGCTGGTCATGATCCTAGAAAAGTGGCATCTTCTCTGAACTTCTTTCAGAGCATGGACTTTGAGAGCCTTAAAAACTTTACGGGCTGGAAGTCCTCGCGAGTTTTCTTTAAACATTATGCGAAACAAGTGCACGAAATCAAACATTTTGTGGTAGCCGCAGGTAGTGTTATGAAACCTGCACCTAACTCTGCGTAGAACAGTGAGTTACTTGGGACTCTAACTCTTCGGGTGCCTATGTTGACCCTCGAGTGATTCATAGTGATGTCTAAAAACACTTAGTGCTTTTATAACTGTTCTTATCCCAGGTGAAATGTCATAGTGTCACACAAGTGCCGCATGCCTTGAGCATGATGTGTTGTTTAAAGACTTGCGTTCCTCGAGAACGAGTACCTACTAATCCTGAAATTCCTTTTCAGATTCAAGAGCAAGCCTTTATTTCTATGTACATTATTATTACTGTAAATGAACTTTACTTTTGCTGTAAATTATTTAATTTCTGCATTGTGAAATAAAATTTCTATTTTATTACTTATGCGTCTCTTTCAGCTCCTACTTACTATGAAATACATACTGTCATAGTTTTATTTATTCCTCCTTTCTTATGGTCATGAAGAATTTAAGATGTCTAATCCTAAATTATATTCACCTTGTCTCAGTAAGGTTCCTACACGAATACTTACTTCTGATAATCAGGAGATGAACTCTATACACAGTGCCCAACCACCACTGGCCTACTTCAGAATGTTCCTATACAAATATCAAACATTCTGCTTCATCTCTAAGTTCTTAAAAGTTCTTCTGTCAAGATGAATAGCCCTTCAATACCACTTTGACGTCGGCATAGCCCATGGGAACTTCCTACCAATGGGGGGCAGGATACTTCGTTCCTATGGTTCTTACCTAAGATTACTTTGCTGTTTTGTCAATGCCTAGGCACTTAACTCTGGGGGAAAATCTACCACGATACATTGATTCTCTGGTACTCTTCCATCAGGACGCCATGGCTTGAGCCCAAAAAACGGATTTTGAGCGAAGCGAAAAATCTATTTTTGGGTGAGATAGCCATGGCGTCCTGATGGACCCTCCCTACTACTTCGTTCAGTTTGTTCCCACCCTACACAATTGTATCATGGTGATGGGCAGCAACTGGCGCCAGGATAAAGACGCGCGTGACGTCATTAGAGCAATGGCGTCCGTTTGTTTACGTCTCGAGTATCAGTAGTAGCCACGAGTGAGATTAGCTGTGGAACGGCTCCCAGCTATTCTCAGTCCTTACACACCGAAGCATTAACTCTGTTCGGGGTGGAGATAGCTATGTGGCACGTTCAGACATGCGTGTCCCCTGTTGTATTACGATGTCTTAAAGGGAAACCTTTGAGATACTCGCTCCAGAAGTTAGAATTCTGTGATAACCTGTGGTTAAATTCTCTGGGAATATCTTAGTAGTCTTATACCCAAGGAAGCTACCAAACAGGAACCTTCCATCAGGACGCCATGGCTATCTCACCCAAAAATAGATTTTTCGCTTCGCTCAAAATCCGTTTTTGTTTCCATTTTCCTCTTTCAGAACAAGCGGAGCTCTGGAAATGACCCGCGCTTTTCCAGGAGGCCTCGTGGGAATTGCTCAAGCTTCCTTTAGAGCTGCTGAATCAAAACTGGGACTCGATTAAGCTTTTTCTTTAATTTTTCCGAAGGATTAAATTATTGTAAATAAACATATTCAACCCTGGAAAAGATTGAACTAAAAGAAAAATAAAATCGTACGTTATAGCAAGTAGTCTAAGATGGGGAGCTCTTGAAAAAAAAGGAAAACTTAGAAATTAGATAATGCTCCTTCGAAAAGGACCTGCAGGAAATACTTGAAATAGTAAAAGTAAAAGGAGTTATGTTGGCTTTTCTTTACCTGCTTGGCACCACAGATTCGTGAAAATATATCTTTAACTCCTGGATAGTACAGAGGTAACGTGTTTGCCTAGCATAAGCATGGCAGCAGATCGATCCCTGCCGGGGACCACTGCTGTGGTAGGGCACCACAGTGAGTGGTTGGACTTGCTCGGCTGACGTTCTAGTGAGCATCTATTCTGATTGAACTGGAACTGAAACCAGACACCTTTAACCTTTAGCAATTGCCAAAATATAGTGAAAGAAATTTCTACCGGATCAGTAAATTATAATATATCTAGAGTCTGTGCTTCATTTATATATATATATTACTTTTCATATATTGGATGTTGTTGACGCTTTTTTTTCTTAAAAGGTGTCTAGAACTGATTCTATATTGTGAAGAAGTATTCAATTATAATATTGCTAGAGTCTGTGCTTCATTTACATATATTGGATGTTGTTGACACATGTTTTTTCTTAAAAGGTTTCTGGAACTGATTATATATTGTGAAGAAGTATTCTAACTTTTAGAGAAGAGTCCGTAACTTTTAAATGTGTTTGTTTTTAAGGATGTAATAAATGTTGCGTGAAGAGTTTTGTTTTCAAATAAATTACGAAAAGGTCCTGTACAGTGTAGGGTTCCCCTGCAGTACAGTACCTAAAAAGCAGCCGTTAAAGTAAGTAACCTGAGTTTAGAAAGGACAGCAAATTAAAACAATTTTGGTGTGTATAAGTCTTCCTTGCCAGCTCTAGATTTCTTAGTCTCTTTTCCTAGAGAGGATAAGTTGGGGGGGTGTTGGAGTCGGGATTTGTAGATACTTCAATAAAGGGGATTTGACATTAAACACATTATCATTATTATTATTATGACTTGCTAAGCTACAACCCTAGTTGGAAAAGAAGGATGCTATAAGCCCAGGGGCTCCTACAGGGAAAATAGCCCAGTGAGGAAAGGAAACTAGGGAAAATAAAATTTTTAAGAAGAGTAACAACATTAGATTAATATTTCTTATATAAACTATAAACTTTGGAGGGTAGAATTACTTTTACTTGACCCTGCTGAAGACGTGATGATCACTCAGCTTTTGGGCTCCAACAGGGAAAATAGCCCAGTGAGGAAAGGAAACAAGGAGAAATAAAATTCTTAAGAAGAGTAACAACATTAAAATAGATATCTCCAATATAAACTATAAAAAACTTGAACAAAACAAGAGGAAGAGATACTAGACAGAACAGCGTGTTCGAGTGTACCCTCAGGCAAGATATGCAGTGTGATACGCAAAATGCCTACTGAATTTGTAAATCCTGTAGAGAGTAGGATTTCCCTGCGTGATAGGACCACGAAAACAGTCCTTGAATAAAGCAAGTTAATTAACCATGTTGACTGCAAAGTGGTGCTATTAAGATCCCGAGTTATTTTAGAAATTGCTGCAACTCTTGCATCATGATCTCTATAAACATCGCCTTCATATCAAAGACATGGGTGTTGTTTGTAAACTCCCTAACAGTTTTAAGTTACCTCACGGGGCCATTAAAATTTGGACATCTTTAAAATTTAGACATCTTTAAATTTTGTACATCTTTATAATTTGGACATCTTTAAATGTAGACATTTTTAAAATTTGGACATCTTTAAAATTTGGACATCTTTAAAATTTGGACATCTTTAAATGTAGACATTTTTAAAATTTGGACATATTTAAAATTTGGACATCTTTAAATGTAGACATTTTTAAAATTTGGACATATTTAAAATTTGGACATCTTTAAATGTAGACATTTTTAAAATTTGGACATATTTAAAATTTGGACATATTTAAAATTTGGACATCTTTAAAAGTGGACATCTCTGAAATTTGGACGTCTTCAAATTTTAAAGTAGAGAATACATAAATTGTACAACATTGGCATGGGTCAAAAACTTGATTTCCTACGTCAGGTAGCCACTTCTCTCTCAAATTTTCTATCTAATCTCTAACCACCAACGTGCTCAGCTCTCGTTATTTCGGTAATCACATACATATACCAAGGCACTTCCCCCAATTTTGGGGGTTAGCCGACATCAAACAAATGAAAATAGTTAAAAAAACTGTTTGTGAATCGACATTCGAATGTAAGTCTACGATAGTCACTAGCGTTAGTATCAAAACCGTTATATTTACAAACTTGATATTGGCATAGAGATACACATGGTCAAAATTAACTTTTATACCCTTCAATAGACAAGAGGTTTAAGTCCGTTTTCTTTTTGTATTGAATCTTACGCACTACATTTTTCATAAATCGAATTTTTCATTTGTATCTTTATTCTTGTGTCATTAATTGGATATTATAAACTATTTGTGGCTGAAAATATAAAGGTCACATTTGTTGGTGATGATATCGTAATTAGCCCTTTGTTAAAAGATGTCTTAATCAATTATCATGCGGAATACTGTACGCAAAAATAAGTGCAACGGAGTTGGGAATCAGCTCAATGATCTCCAAAGGTCTCTCTCTCTCTCTCTCTCTCTCTCTCTCTCTCTCTCTCTCTCTCTCTCTCTCTCTCTCTCTCTCTCTCTCTATCAACTGTCAATGATACGAATTTTGTACGTAGGCCTATGTATTATTTTGCCACATTGCAGAATCCGTCAGAATCGATATACAAGTAAAACACGTTTATTATTATTATTATTATTATTATTATTATTATTATTATTATTATTATTATTACTTGCTAAGCTACAACCCTAGTTGGAAAAGCAGGATGCTATAAACCTAGATCATGGAATTAGCCTATAAATAGCCCTATAATCAGAGAATATGTGCTCCCATGCAATGAATAAAATATTTTGATTCGCTAAGCTACTTAAGAAATATACATTTTAAGATCAAGGAGCCTATAAAACGAAAAAAAATCTATTACCACTTGCATAAATCTAGTAATGTGTATATATATATATATATATATATATATATATATATATATAATATATATATACACATGTATATAAATCATACATCTTTTTTCCACATAATATATGTAATAGACCCAGATAGTTGAACTATCGGTAAAGCGCTCGCATAGTAGTTATAAGAAGGAAATCTATGAATCTACAATAATAGCTCTTATCCTCCCTCGCCGTAAAGTTGTCTTTCGAGAAATGGACCAAGCGAGGTGGTAGTTACGTTGTTGTGAGTCCTGCCTTCTGTTTAGTCTTTGGTTGGGCGTAGTGAAGTTTTCTCTGGCTGCCTTGCCGGTACCCAAGACAGTTTGGTGGTTGGTAGTGATCGATGTAGCAGATAACTGGAGAGCTTCAAACATTCTCTTGGTTGGTAAGTAAAGAACTTGTATATATTGTCTTTCAGTTTTGTTAGTTCTTTGTACTTTTATATCTCTTGGTATATCTTTTGGTGTTTATTGAAAGGCTGTTGATATATGTAATTATTTTAGTACATGTTAAGTGAATTTCAAATACCCGTTGTAAGTTACTAAAATGTCTTCTGAATATTTTTTTTTTATTTTTTCCCATATTTTAACCAACTGTATATTTTTTTTCTTTTTTTTTTTTATAATTCCCATGTTTTAACCAACTGTATCTTTTTTTTTCTCTTTTTTTTATAATTGTCATGTTTTAACCAACTGTATATTTGTATTTTCAGGAAAGAGAAGTCTGTGATACCCGATTATCTGCAAGTTTAAAGTTTATATCCCGGATGTTAAACCTTCACTTATAAGAGCTGATATTACCTGTATTTTTACATACGTGCTTAATACACACCGACTTGTGACAACGCTGGAATCTGGTGAATGTATTTTTCATTCTGAAATGAAAGGTGAGCATTTAAATACTTTTTCTTTTTATTCAATCCCAAGCAAGCCAGTCCTCCCCAGTTGGGGGCGGCGCCCCCAATTGTGGGAGGACGTTCCCTATAGCGCACGGTAGACCTTAAATTGAAGGTCTACCGTGCGTTATAGGGAGGCTTGCTTAACCCTTTAGTTTTAAGTTTCGGTAAGTGTTTTGTCTTGTGTTTTATTTAGGTTCTGCAGTTTACTTGAGCCTGTTTGTCACATTTAAAATAGTTTTTTAATTTGTTTATCACTATTTTAAAGTAAAATCTTTTACTAATTAGCTTTTCATATAGTTCTATTTACTCTTAGGGTTTTTTGAAAATTTGATTAATGTAGGCCTATGCCTTGCTGTACAAAATTGGAAAATTTAGTATAATTACTAATTTAAAGAATTTTTCTAAACAAGTTTCGTTATCACTATTTTAAAGTTAATTTTTTTTTACCAATTAGCTTTTCATAGTTCCATTTACTCTTTAAGATTTTTTGAAAATGTAATTAATGTATGCCTTGCTGTACG
>NC_090735.1:89652633-89657633 GCF_036898095.1 Palaemon carinicauda | reverse complement strand
CGCTCACAGCAAGTCAACCTGGTATGGGAGACCGGTCCCTAACTAATACAGCTTTGCTGATCATGACGATACACAAACTGTACTTACTTCCTTACTGTAAGGGCTGCTTATCTGGTCCTGTACAGCAAGGGAACCCCACCTTGGGGAACCCTACTCTCTACAGGACCTCCGCGGTCGTTTTATGATGTTCATTTGGGAGCATTTAACATTTCACAATGCGTTTTGTTCGCTTACTGTTTCATCATCACTGTCAAAACACCGCAAAATGTCACAGTTTCCTCTTGAAAGTTAATATCTTCAATTATTCGAATGTCTCGTGGGAGCCTATTGTATAGTCTCGGGGCCGCATATTTAAAGGTTCTAGAGCCTACAGCAGACATTTATCTAGGTTCTGATAGTTTGAAACCATCTGTAGCTATTTTCGTGTCAGGACGATTTGTTGGTTGCACAATCTATAGCAATTCTCTTAGATATTTTGGACGACCGGTTCTGATAGCTTGGTGCGTTAATGTACATATTTTGAATTCAATTCTCGCTTTAATTGGCAGCCAATGTAGATCAATTAGTATGAGTGATCCTTTCTCTAGGTGGGACACATTTAATCAGTCTTGCTCCTCTGTTTATTAGGTTTTGTAATTTCTTAAGTTGTACTTTTGGTAGATTGTAGTAGATGGAGTTACAGTAGTTAATTCTGGTAATCGTACAGTTTATCACAAGTTTCTTTACGGAACATACATCCAAGTACTTTTATATATATATATATATATATATATATATATATATATATATATATATATATATATATATATATATATATATATAAAACCTATATTTCATAGATGATAACCAGGAGTTTTTACTACATAATTTATTTGGGTATTGAGAGAAGTTGCAGTCAAAAAATATGCCTAGATCACGAACTTTACTAGATATCGGCACTGAGTCATTATTTATGTTTATCTGAATATCACTCAAGAAGCTTCTCATTGTCTCTCTTTCCCACCACCATTACCTCATTTAATTCTAGTTGTTTAATTGTCCTCCATTTTCAAACACTATCAAAGATTCGGTTTAGAGTTTGTAGTGTCGTCTATATCATTTATGGAGAAGTAAAATTGTGTGTCATTCGCAAATAGTTTGAACTTCACACCATGCCTTTGTAGTATTTTCGATAGACCGATAGTATAAATGCAGAATAAGATTGGGCCAAGTACACTCCCCTGTGGTACCCCTCTATTCAAAGGTTCATATGGTGAATAAAAGTTTCCAATTTGTACACGGTCATTTCTACCAACCAAGTAGTCTTTTAGGTATTCGAAAGCTTGATCTTCAACGCCGATGGACCGTAGATTATTTAGTAGCAGTTCATGCACAACTGCATCAAAAGCAGCATTAAGATCGAGTAATATTAAAATACCACATTTATTTTCATCCATCATTTCCAGCAGATCATTGACAACAGAGCAGATGGCTGTCTCCGTAGAATATAGTTTTCTGTAAGCTGATTGGTTGTCAGGCAAAGCTTCTATTACTTCTAAGGGATTGACTAATTGTTCGTGAATTACGTATTATAGCTCTTTTGAAATAAAGGATGGATTCGAAATAGGTCTATATGAGCTTAATTCCTGGTAATTCAAAGCACTTTTCAGAACTGGTGCGACTATAGCCATTTTATCAGATTTGAGAAACCCCTTCATCATTCTAAGGATAAAGAAGAAGCGAATAACAAAATATAAAGAATGAAGCAGGTTAATAAGAGAATTAATATTGTCTACAGTAGCCATATTGGGAACTGAATAGATGCTAAGGGCTAATTATATAAGATGGTTAATAGTATTGAGTTGTTTATATTGTTTATGGAATGGAAAATGTGAAAGGAGATTAGGAACACATTGTTTTCACCATGATCAGATATACGTACTGTATCATCATCATCTCCTACTCCTATTGACGCAAAGGGCCTCAGTTAGATTTCGTTGGTCACATCTATCTTGGTCTTTTAAATCTATACTTCTCCATACATCATCTCCCACTTCACGCTTCATAGTCCTCAGGCATGTAGGCCTGGGTCCCCCAAATCTTTTGGTGCCTTGTGGAGCTCAGTTAAAAGTTTGATGAACTAATGTCTCTTGGAGAGTGCGAAGAGAATGCCCAAATCATCTCCATCTACCACTCACAAAAATCTCATCCTCATGTGGCACTCTCGTAATCTCTCTTATAGTTTCTTTTCTAGTCTTGTCCTGCCATTTAACTCCCAATATCCTTCTGAGGGCTTTGTTCTCAAATCTACAAAATCTGTTGGATATTGTTTCATTGTCATACCACGACTCATGTCCATACAGCAGTAGCCCGATTTTTATATGTAATTTCAGGCGATTTGATGTCCAAATTTTACTTAACCTAGTCATTGTCTGATTTGCTTTTTGCAGTCTTTCATTAAACTCGAATTCTAAAGAGCCTGTATTAGAGATCATAGTTCCTAAATATTTAGAGGATTCTATCTCATTAATCCTTTCTCCTTCCAAGGATATTTCATCATCCATTACGTATTCCGTTCTCACCATCTCTATCTTCTATCTATCTTAAGCCCAACTCATGTGATATTAAATGTATTATTGTAAGCAAGCATTGCAAATCCTATGGTGTTCTGCTAATAAGAACAGCATCATCAGCATTCTCTAGGTCAGCTAATTTCCTATTACCAATTCAGTCCAATCCTTCTCCTCCATCCCCAACTATTCATCGCATAACAAAATCCATGAGGAGGATAAACAACATAAGTGACAACACATTCCACTGTTCACTGGAAATTCATTTGATAAGACTCCATTAACATTAACTTTGCACTTGCTATGCTCATTAGCAGACTTAATCGAATTCACAAATTTAAGGTGAACTCCACAATAACTTTTTCATAGTACACAAATGCCATCAAAAGTGGATTTATATATTCTACACATTGCTGCACTACATGTCTTAAAGTGAAAATATTGTCAGTACAACTTCTACCCTTTCTAAATCCTGCTTGTTCATCTCTCAGCTTTCCATCAATCTTTTTCTTTAGTCTCTCTAGAATGAACATACTATATGTTTTCATGACAACTGACATAGGTGTGAAGCCTCTGAAATGATTGCAATCAGTCATTTCTCCTTTGCTTGCCTTTTTCACCAAAACTCGTAGCTCCCATTAATCAGGTTTTGCCTCTTCATGCCACATTCTACAAAATCTTGTAAGTATTCTGGGAGTCACTTCATCTTCGCCCAATATCATCTTAGCAGTTATTCCATCGTATCCAGGGGCTTTCCATAGCTTGAGTTGTTTAGTGATAGATTCAACTTTAAACATAATTCATTCATGGGTACATCAAGGCGTTCCTTAGCTTTAAGTGTATCAATTAAATTATTCCCTTCATATCTCCTATTCATGACCTCATTCAAGTGTTCCATCCAACGTTGCCTTCCTTCAACTCCTGTTGTTATAACACATTCCTCTCTTTTTACAGGGTATATGTTTTTTTTTTCTTTGCCCCCGTAGAGATATTTTTGATAATTCTATGAGCAATTCTTACACCATAGCCACCCCCTGAATTCATAGCTTTGTTAACCTCATCTACTTTCCTGTCTAAATATTCTTTCCAGTTATTCCTGGCTTTTCTTTTGACTTCACTATCAATACATGAATACTTAGCATGATTTACCTTGTAATTTTCATTGCTTCCTCGAAAACTTTTAACAATCAATTTCTGTCTTTGTCATCTTTTATAGTATCCCACGTATCATTGATATCCATGGCTTTCTCCTTGTAACTGCATGACACAAAACCTCACTACCAACTGACTGATATATGTTCTTAACAATCATTCTTCTATATATATATATATATATATATATATATATATATATATATATATATATATATATATAGATAGATAGATAGATAGATAGATAGATACTGTATATGTATATATATATATATATATATATATATATATATACATTAAAAAATAGATAGTTTATAAAAGCGGCTCTTATGATTTGCGTTCGAGTAAGGAGTTGCAAGTGTCCTCCATATTACCTTGTTAATTATTTTATCTAATTTTGACCTACACGAACTCGGTCCCGGTAGATGTAAGCCTATTGTGTGCTATTGATTTGCAATATAATCGATAGTAGCAAATTATTATAGCAGTCATTTAATTACAGTGAAATAGAGTTATTTACACAGTTATACCTGTTATTATGTTAGGTTTCTCTCCCTATTTTTCATTTACTAAGACCAAAATGGTTAGTTTTATGATATTGTGCTAATATAATTTATATATTAAATCAAATTTTATCTATATACTAGAATTACATAGTATCCCATAAAAGATTTTGTCGTTTTCTTTTAAGATATTCAGTGAGAAAATATAGAAAATGTAATCAGTAAAGTAATTTTTATGGGTAACCATTTAAGTTATCTTACCTCTAATTTTTTTCCTCACTATTTTAAATGTTAGCTTATAAACGTCGTAGCCAACGTTGTCTAATTTATCTTTCTATTATCTGGAAAAGGATCAAGGTAGTAATTTATTTTGATGAATATGAGAGAAACAACTTCGAGCCAATGTAAACTGTCCGTACTTGTGGGCGAAATTGGAACTTTAGTGGTAGTTTAATGGTTCAGTATATATTTTCTTCTCTTCAAACGGATTTATCATAAGTTATTAAAAAGTATATATATATATATATATATATATATATATATATATATATATATATATATATATATATATATATATATATGTGTGTGTGTGTGTATCTATACATATATATATATATATATATATATATATATATAATATATATATATATATATATATATATATATATATATACAGGTATATATATATATGAATATATATATATATATATATATATATATATATATATATATATATATATATATATATATATATATGAGAAATATTTTTTAATGTGATTGTTGAGTGGGAATTCCC
>NC_090735.1:89625133-89637633 GCF_036898095.1 Palaemon carinicauda | reverse complement strand
CTTACTTGGAATGCCCATTTCCTCTGAACCCACTTAATCAGAATGCCCTCTTACTCTGCACCCACTTACTTGGAATGCCCATTTCCTCTGCACCCACTTAATCAGAATGCCCACTTACTCTGCACCCACTTACTTGGAATGCCCATTTCCTCTGCACCCACTTAATCAGAATGCCCACTTACTCTGCACCCACTTACTTGGAATGCCCACTTACTCTGCATCCACATACTTGGAATACCCACTTACTCTGTACCCACTTACTCGGAATGCCCACTTACTCTGCATCCACATACTTGGAATACCCACTTACTTGGAATGCCCATTACCTCTGCACCCACTTAATCAGAATGCCCACTTACTCTGCACCCACTTACTTGGAATGCCCATTTCCTCTGCACCCACTTAATCAGAATGCCCACTTACTTTGCACCCACTTACTCTGCATCCACATACTTGGAATACCCACTTACTCTGTACCCACTTACTCGGAATGCCCACTTACTCTGCATCCACATACTTGGAATACCCACTTACTCTGTACCCACTTACTCGGAATGCCCACTTACTCTGCATCCACATACTTGGAATACCCACTTACTTGGAATGCCCATTTCCTCTGCACCCACTTAATCAGAATGCCCACTTACTCTGCATCCACATACTTGGAATACCCACTTACTCTGTACCCACTTACTCGGAATGCCCACTTACTCTGCATCCACATACTTGGAATACCCACTTACTCTGTACCCACTTACTCGGAATGCCCACTTACTCTGCATCCACATACTTGGAATACCCACTTACTTGGAATGCCCATTTCCTCTGCACCCACTTAATCAGAATGCCCACTTACTCTGCACCCACTTACTCTGCATCCACATACTTGGAATACCCACTTACTCTGTACCCACTTACTCGGAATGCCCACTTACTCTGCATCCACATACTTGGAATACCCACTTACTCTGTACCCACTTACTCGGAATGCCCACTTACTCTGCATCCACATACTTGGAATACCCACTTACTCTGTACCCACTTACTCGGAATGCCCACTTACTCTGCATCCACATACTTGGAATACCCACTTACTTGGAATGCCCATTTCCTCTGCACCCACTTAATCAGAATGCCCACTTACTCTGCACCCACTTACTCTGCATCCACATACTTGGAATACCCACTTACTCTGTACCCACTTACTCGGAATGCCCACTTACTCTGCATCCACATACTTGGAATACCCACTTACTTGGAATGCCCATTTCCTCTGCACCCACTTAATCAGAATGCCCACTTACTCTGCACCCACTCACTCTGCATCCACATACTTGGAATACCCACTTACTCTGTACCCACTTACTCGGAATGCCCACTTACTCTGCATCCACATACTTGGAATACCCACTTACTTGGAATGCCCATTTCCTCTGCACCCACTTAATCAGAATGCCCACTTACTCTGCACCCACTTACTCTGCATCCACATACTTGGAATACCCACTTACTCTGTACCCACTTACTCGGAATGCCCACTTACTCTGCATCCACATACTTGGAATACCCACTTACTCTGTACCCACTTACTCGGAATGCCCACTTACTCTGCAACCACATACTTGGAATACCCACTTACTTGGAATGCCCATTTCCTCTGCACCCACTTAATCAGAATGCCCACTTACTCTGCACCCACTTACTTGGAATGCCCACTTACTCTGCATCCACATACTTGGAATACCCACTTACTCTGTACCCACTTACTCGGAATGCCCACTTACTCTGCATCCACATACTTGGAATACCCACTTACTTGGAATGCCCATTTCCTCTGCACCCACTTAATCAGAATGCCCACTTACTCTGCACCCACTTACTTGGAATGCCCACTTACTCTGCATCCACATACTTGGAATACCCACTTACTCTGTACCCACTTACTCGGAATGCCCACTTACTCTGCATCCACATACTTGGAATACCCACTTACTTGGAATGCCCATTACCTCTGCACCCACTTAATCAGAATGCCCACTTACTCTGCACCCACTTACTTGGAATGCCCATTTCCTCTGCACCCACTTAATCAGAATGCCCACTTACTCTGCACCCACTTACTTCGAATGCCCATTTCCTCTGCACCCACTTAATCAGAATGCCCACTTACTCTGCACCCACTTACTCTGCATCCACATACTTGGAATACCCACTTACTCTGTACCCACTTACTCGGAATGCCCACTTACTCTGCATCCACATACTTGGAATACCCACTTACTCTGTACCCACTTACTCGGAATGCCCACTTACTCTGCATCCACATACTTGGAATACCCACTTACTTGGAATGCCCATTTCCTCTGCACCCACTTAATCAGAATGCCCACTTACTTGGAATGCCCATTTCCTCTGCACCCACTTAATCAGAATGCCCACTTACTCTGCACCCACTTACTTGGAATGCCAGGAACGTAGGCATTAAGAAGTAGTACCTAAGCCTTTTGCCAGGCTCCGTATGTGAAAATGGTCTCTATTTATCATTTGTATTCACTCCGAGGTCTTCTCACTAAGCATTCACAGCTGCTTCTTAGGGCAACCTTTCATTAGCCAGTGTTGAGAGTTTCTTTGGAAGATGAGGATAATGTTTTAAGAATTGGCTTCAGCTTTCTACGCTGGTATTTCCATCTTTACTTTATCTCAGGTTTCCAGCGTTGCTATAGTGACCATCTTTTTTGTCTACACCATTTAAAAAACCTAATTTTTAATAGGAAATTCTGTTCTCAGCCGTATTTCAGTAAAATACAGGCGACCGTTATTTTCACCTTACTTTGTTATTATCTTTTAAGGGTTGGTGACCGCCATATCACTCTTTTACGTCAAAATGTCGGTTTTTAAAACGGCAAATGCTTGGGAACAATTATTCCAGGATTTAGATAGTTTTTGCGGCAAATTTTTAATAGTGTAGATCAGTTTGGTTTTAGGTTTTCTTTTAATCTGAAATCTCACAAAGTCTACCAAACCAACATGTGTTTGTAAAAACATCAGAAAACACTTGAGTAAAACTGATGTCCTTTAATATTTGAATACGAATCCTTCGTAATGTAGTCATGCAAAATTTAACCTGAACATTGGTTTTATTTCTAGAAATATGTAAGATTTATTAATTTTCAAATTATTTTCAAGAAAACCAGAGGTTTTAAAGAGAAATCACATGACACTATTCTGCTAACATCTTGCTTGCAAATGAGTTGCATGAAGAATATTGGTTTTAAAGATTTAAAGGCTTAAAGGCCGCTCATGAATGGCAGAGGCAAGGGACAGTGACATTGCCCTAGTAAGCAAGACAATGCCCTAGAGACTGAACATATACATATATAATCAGCGCCTAAGCTGGGACCAAGGAGGGCCAGGCAATGGCTGCTGATAACTCAGCAGATAGATCTATAGGCTCCCCCAAACACTCCATCCTTAGCTCACAAGAATGGTAAGGTTACAGTGAGCAAAATAACTAACGAAATTGAGCGGGACTCGAACCCCAGTCTGGCGTTCACCAGTCAGGGACGTTACCACATCGGCCACCACAACCCTCAACTTCATATAAAGTATACTTTCTATTAGAATGTGTTTAGTGGCGTATGACTGTTGTAAAATGTTCTTTCCCGAACCTTTGAAATACATATGGAACCTCATTGTAATTTACACAAGCTACTCAATTGTCTTCTCATAGAGGTTCAATCAGCTTAGTCCTTGGTGTTAAATATGGTAAATTATATTTGCAATTTTAGTTTATATGTTATTTTGTAAGTATATTCCTCTGAAGATCTCTGTTTTCATATTCATGTCCTAGAGACATTCTCTAGATTTATCCCTAGATGTTAAATATGGTAAATTATATTTACCATTCTATTTTATACGTCATTTCGTAAGTAAGTATATTCCCCTGTGAATCTCTGTATGCATATTCATGTCCCAGATATATTCTCTAGATTTATACCTTGGTGTTAAGTATGGTAAATCATATTTATCATTCTATTTTATCCATCATATCGTAAGTATATTCCCCTGTGAATCTCTGTAAACATATTCATGTCCAACAGCCACTCTAGACTTGGAATGCCTCAACCTAAAGAAAAGCAAAGCAAAATAGTTTATTGATATTATATCTTTCTAAAAAAAAAATAATGCTATTATTGATAGCAGATATTTCATTAAAAAAACAAAATGTTTCCTCCACTATCTAGAAAGCCAGTGCAAATGCATTAAGTTGATATTATCTTGATGTTAAATATGGTAAATTACATTCAACATTCTATTCTACACATCATTTCGTAAATATATTCTTGTACCAACCGTGTGTCACACGATCGTACATAAATCATTTTGTGTATATATTATGCTTGTATCTTCTCTCTTCCCTCGCACTAAAAAGAACCAGAATAAACATGTCTGCGTTTTTCCTATGTAACATTGTCTGTCTCTCGAACATGTCATTTCCTGTTGCCTTGAGGTTTTGTATATTAAGGAGAGTGTTCTATAATAAATTAACTCAATTGCTTTCATACTGCCTTTGGGTTACAACCTTCTCTCACAACGTCACATTCTCCTTAGGCAAACAGTATTTCTTCTCTTAGCATTACGACATACAGCAAGCCTTCTATTTTGACTGATTTTATCTTATGATGGAGAGTGTGTTCCCATCCACTCATTATTCTCACCAATGACGTAATTCCTACGCTATTCTCGATCGGAGAGAACATCTTCTAAGCATCCGGGGTCAGAGGTCAACTCACGCTATGCAACACAAAAAAAAGAATATGAAGGACTCGAGATGAGAGAACCCTTTTTTTTTTATTCCCCTTTTCTTGTTACGTTGTTTGACCTTTTCCCATTCACATCATCGTCGCCTCCACCATTATGACCTTGTTTAATTTGATTTTGCTTTTATCTATGTGTTTGATGTATACTGTATATATATATATATATATATATATATATATATATATATATATATATATATATATATATGTGTGTATATATATATGTATATATATACATATGTATGTGTATATATATGTATATATACACACATGTATATACATATATATATATATATATCATATATATATATATATATATATATATATATATATATATATATATATATATATATATATATATATATATATATATATATTTGCATACAAGGATTGATACAGAAATCCAAGATGGTAACCTTAATGAAATCAACAGTCAATTTCTCTAAGGTTTCAACGCCTTCAAGATTACCCGTCAAACTATTACCATTAAAAAAGTGTTAAAATTACATAGATAGCCTAAAATTAACATTTACCACTTAAAAAAAAGTTAATCATATAAGAGCAATCAAACACGTAAACACTTTTTGGCAACAATATTAGAAAATTTGGAAAAAAAAAATTAGAAATGAGATTTCTAATAAACCTTTTTGGTCTTCCACTGTCTTAGGTTAGATTTCTCTTGCTTGAGGGTACACTCAGGCACACTATTCTATCTAATTTCTCTTCTCCTTTTTTTTTAGTTTTTATAGTTTAGCCTATATAGGAAATATTTATTTTAATGTTGTTACTGTTCTTAAAATATTTTTATTTTTCCTTGTTTCCTTTCCTCACTGGGCTATTTTCCCTGTCGGGGGAGCTTATAGCATGCTGCTTTTCCAACTAGGGGTATAGCTTATCAAGTAATAATAATAATAATGATAATAATAATAATAATAATAATAATAATAATAATAACAATAACAACATTCTACAGATTTGGCTTCAAAAAGACCCTGAAATGCATTGTATCAGATAATGCCCTGTCGAAGACATGATTTTTATATAAACCTTTTTGGTCTTCCACGCTCTTGGGTTAGATTTCTCTTGCTTGAGGGTACACTCAGGCACACTATTCTATCTAATTTCTCTTCCCCTTGTTTTTTTTTAAGTTTATATAGTTTATATAGGAAATATTTATTTTAATGTTGCTGTTCTTAAAATATTTTTATTTTTCCTTGTTTCCTTTCCTCACTGGGCTATTTTCCATGTCGGGGGAGCTTATAACATGCTGCTTTGCTGCTTTTCCAGCTAGGAGTTTAGTTTAGCTTACTAAGTAATAATAATAATAATAATAATAATAATAATAATAATAATATTCTGCAGATCTGGCTTCAGGAAGACCCTGAAATTCATCACATCAGATAATGCCTTGTCGAAGAACTGATTATTATCTCTTCATCTGCTCTCCTAATGTGAAGACATTTATACTGGATCCCAGGTAGCCTAAGACAATCCGTACCTGAATCAACTGATTGAGTCCCCAGCTAAAAAGGTAAGAAAATATTTTATTGATATTTCATCTTTCTAGAAAATATAATCCTATTCTTATTTGATAAAATATTTCATAAAAAGTGTTTAATTCACTATCTATAAAGCCACTGCAAATGTAGTTAATTGATTTTATCTTGATAAGTTTAATTGTCCATTTTTTCTAGTGATTATATTACTTGTTTTACTTTTTTTGGGTTTAAATCCAACCCTCCACTGAAGTCGAGTGAACTACTTCTCGGGCGGGTCCATATTAATCATCTAACGAAACATTTTCATTATAACTTATACAATTTTATGATTGTAGAATCTTTCAAATCATATGATCTTGTGAAAAGTAATGTCTTTAGTTTCTTCTTAAATTCAATTGCTCCCTTTAGGTCCTTCATTTCAGTTGGCAGTTTATTATAATGTCTAGGCGCACAGTAGCTAAAAGCCCTTTCACCAAATTTACTATTTGTTCTTGGTTCAAATAGCCTATGTTTGTCACTCATGGGTCTTATGATAACATTTGTTTCTAGTTTTAGTTTATTCAGGCATTCTTTTAGATATTTTGGTTCATTTTGGTTCAGTATCTTAAACGTTAGAAGAGTAGCTTGTATTCAATTCTCGCTTTTACCGGCAGCCAGTGTAATTTAATTAGTGCAGGGGTAACTCTTTCCCTATTGTGTAGTCCTTTTATTAATCTAGCGGCTCTTGATAAATTTATTTGTGAGGTTTTTTGCTCGTTATAGTCAGACCAGAAATCTTACATTAAGTGTTGTTGTTGTTAAAAATGCCTGAAGACATGGATTGATCTTTCAACTCTAACTAGCTCTCTTCGTGCACATTTATTACGAATCCAATTATTTTTTTTTAAATATTCCCTACCATGGATAGCTAGCTAACTACCTACTACCCTCATTATTATTTAACTCAATTCGCCAATCAGAAAAAAAACATTAATTTCATATTGCCCAATCAACAAGAAGTCATTTTTATATGTTTTTAATTTTCATGTCTGCTGCCTTAATTTTTAAAGTATTCCCTATTATTATTAATATAATACTTGCTAAGCTACAACCATAGTTTGAAAGGCCGGATGCTATAAGCCCAGGGACCCCAACAGCAAAAATAGCCCAGTGAGGAAAGGAAACAAGGAAAAATGAAATATTTTAAGAATAGTAACAACATAAATATAAACACTTCCTATATAAGCTATAAAAACTTCAACAAATCAAGAAGAAGAGAAATTAGATAGAATAGTGTGCCCGAGCAAGTGAATCTAATGCTTAGATTCTTCTCCAAAATTTTCAGTTTAAACTATAATAATCATTATCCATTTTAAATGAATAATTACGCAGGCAGATTTAAATGTTTAAAGGTCACTCATGAATGGCAGAGGCAAGGGATAGTGTCATTGCCCTAGCAAGCAGGACAATGCCCTAGAGACTGACCATATGACCAGCGCCCAAGCCGGCCCCTCTCCACCCAAGCTAGGACTAAGGAGGGTCAGGCAATGGCTGCTGATGACTCAACAGATAGACCTATAGGCTCCCCCAAATCCCGCAACCTTAGCTCACGAGGATGGTAAGGTTGCAGACACTAAAGGCGCTAAGGAGTCTGAGCCGGACTCGAACTCTTCGTCTGGTAAACGCCAGGCAGAGACGTTATCAATCAGGCCACAGCAGCCCTAAATTGATTTAGAAAACAATATATAACAGAATAGTAATACCAATTTGCCATTGTTTGCATTCTAACTCATTGATTAGGGCAATTACATAACGAGCAATCGGCACTTCTTTGAAGAGATGATGATGATAAAAAAAAAAGGTTGAAAGAAAAATCTCTCTTATTCCTATTGAGAGAACACAATGCCCAACCTCTGCCTCCCTCGCAGTCCATCCATACCAGCCGTCGGTTTCATCGAACAGCTCATTATTACTTCCGTATAAGGACAAGCTGAAAGAGCCTCGAAATGCAGCATCCGTTTTTAGCGAACACTGAAGCGGAGAGCCGTCCGCAACCCTCTTCTCGATTCAACGCATACTTTGCCATTCATCTCGCCACCCACAGTAGCAAAAAAGAAAGTTCTTCTTTTGATGAACTCGTGAGAAAGGGGTCGAAATGCCCCTCTCTCTTTCTCCCCTTTGGCTTTTGCATATGTATGGGGAAGATCGTGTAGTAGGTAGGTCTTTTAAAGAGGTGGCCATTAACATAGAAAACGATGTGGAAGTAAACTCATTGGGCATTCATAACGTAATATGGTAGGACATGTGTAGACAAGCAACAGCGCTCCCACGAGAGAGAGAGAGAGAGAGAGAGAGAGAGAGAGAGAGAGAGAGAGAGAGAGGGTTAACATGAAGCACTATACTATTATTTCCTTATATGCATTGTTTATTAAACATTAACAAACTGTTTATACTTTCACAATTATAGAATTTATCATAGTAATATTCCAATATAGTTAGGTTAACTAATTAGTAAGAGAGAGAGAGAGAGAGAGTTATCAATGTAGGCAGGTTAACTAACTTAGAGAGAGAGAGAGAGAGAGAGAGAGAGAGAGAGAGAGAGAGAGAGAGAGAGAGAGTTATCAATATAGGCAGGTTAACTAACTTGGTGAGAGAGAGGAGAGAGGAGAGAGAGAGAGAGAGAGAGAGAGAGAGAGAGAGAGAGGCGAGAGTTATCAATATAGGCAGATTAACTAACTTGGTGAGAGAGAGAGAGAGAGAGAGAGAGAGAGAGAGAGAGAGCGTTAACTAACTTAGTAAGAGAGAGAGAGAGAGTTAGCAATGTTAGTTGGTTAACTAACTTAGTACGAGAGAGAGAGAGAGAGAGAGAGAGAGAGAGAGAGAGAGAGAGATCTTCCGACATTTTTCGTAATACGTAATTTCGGAATTTAATTCATAGCGTTGATACCACTCATTAATATATGCATATTACATATCCGCAACACCCCCCCCCCAAAAAAAAAAAAAAATTTCATTTACGTTATATGAACACATATCACTTTGCCATTGATGATATAAATCACAATCATGACAACTCTCTTACGTTGTATATAACACCAAATAATTCTACCAAGGCATAACTTCCAGCTATCTCATTAAACGTAGAGATATTTATTGCGAAAATACACGCACGCACATCAATAGAATCGCTAGCATACGGGTTACGATGAGTTAAAGGGCTTCAAAAAGGAAAAAGGGCCTAATGCCATGAAAGATAAAGATTAAATTTTGCTTTGAGCAGATGGGATAGAAGCCTTAGGAGTGAGTCTTTTTCTGTAGGTTGAGGTAATAAAACTTATTGAGATGTTCGACACATTATTATTATTATTATTATTATTATTATTTCTATTATTGTTATTATTATCATCATCATTATTATTATTATTATTATTATTATTATTATTATTATATTATTATCATTATTATTTCTATTACTATTGTTATTATCATTATTATTTATATTATTGTTATTATTATTATTATTATTATCATTATTATTACTAGCCAAGCTACAACCCTAGCTGGAAAAGCAAGATGCTATAAGCCCAAGGGCTCCAACAGGGAAAAATAGCCCAGCGAGAAAAGGAATCAATGAAATAAATACCATAAGAGAGGTATTGAACAATCGAAATATTTTAAGAACAGTAACAACATTAAATTAGAACTATGCAAACTTGATATCAAGGTTAAAGGAGGAATGCCACAGAAACTATAGTCCATTTCTTTTAGCGATGCAGATTTGCACCGACTCGCAGCCATGCCCTTTTAGCTCGGAAAAGTTTCCTGGTCGCTGATTGGTTAGAATTATCTTGTCCATCCAATCAGTGATCCGGAAACTTAGAATTATCTTGTCCATCCAATCAGTGATCCGGAAACTTAGAATTATCTTGTCCATCCAATCAGTGATCCGGAATCTTTTCCCAGCTAAAAGGGCACCGCTGCGAGTCGGTGCAAATCG
The DNA here is from genome assembly GCF_036898095.1 of Palaemon carinicauda. Taxonomy (NCBI): domain Eukaryota; kingdom Metazoa; phylum Arthropoda; class Malacostraca; order Decapoda; family Palaemonidae; genus Palaemon; species Palaemon carinicauda. Next base: position 89,627,338 of record NC_090735.1, on the reverse strand, counting down.
CTAAAAGAAATTGACTATAGTAACTATTTGTAGGTTTAAAATAAATAGACCTTTAGCCTGACCATTTATTCATCTCGTTAGGGTTGTGGTGGCCGATGTGGTAACGTCCCTGACTGGTGATCGCTTGACTGGGATTCGAGTCCCGCTCAAACTCGTTTCTTTGGTCGCTGCAACCTCACCATCATTGTGAGCTAAGGATGGAGGGTTTGGGGGAGCCTATAGGTCTATCTGTTGAGTCATCAGTAGCCAATGTCTGGCCCTCCTTTGTCCTAGCTTGGGTGGAGAGGGGGAATGTTCGCTGATCATATGTATATATGGTCAGTCACTAGGGCATTGTCCTGCTTTATAGGGTAATGTCACTGTCCCTTGATTCTGCCATTCATGAGCGGCCTTTAAACCTGTAGAGTCCCGCTTAAACTCATTAGCTTCTTTGGACGATGCAACCTCACCATCCTTGTGAGCTAAAGTTGGGGGGATTTGGGGGAGCCTATAGGTCTATCTGCTAAGCTATCAGCAGCCATTGCCTGGCCCTCTTTTTTCCTTGGGCGCTGATCATATGTATATATGTTCAGTCTTTTGGGGATTGTCCTGCTTTATAGGGCAATGATGTCAGTGTCCCTTGCCTCTGCCATTAATGAGCGACCTTTAAACCTTCAGAGTTAAGGGTACTTCACAATGAAGGCCCTACAATGAGACAGAAACCGTAATTATAAGTTCCTCATCTCTTTGGAGATTAGCCGCTGATTATGATTGTTACTAATAAGCTGTTTAAGAGGGAAAGGAAGAGAGAGGGAGAGACATGGGTCAGAGGTGTCAAAGCAAAGACGGTAATTAATGGAGGTAAGGTTGTGAGTTGTGTACGTAGGAGAGAGAGAGAGAGAGAGAGAGAGAGAGAGAGAGAGAATGGTTTTACACTACAGATACATTTATTACGAATTTGGGTTATGAGAAAAAGAAAATTGTTTGGGGAAAATTAATACAAATGAGAGAGAGAGAGAGAGAGAGAGAGAGAGAGAGAGAATGGTTTTATACGACATATACTTGTATTACGAATTTGGGTTATGAGAAAAAAGAAAATTGTTTGTGGACAAATAATACAAATGACAGAGAGAGAGAGAGAGAGAGAGAGAGAGAGAGAGAGAGAATGGTTTTATACGACATATACTTGTATTACGAATTTGGGTTATGAGAAAAAAGAAAATTGTTTGTGGACAAATAATACAAATGACAGAGAGAGAGAGAGAGAGAGAGAGAGAGAGAGAGAGAGAGAGTCTTATTAATACTTATAAATGGATTATTTACCTCCGTGAGGTAATAATTACCTCCTCGAAGGAACCCCCCTTTTTCGATGGTATGCAATTTTTGACGTAGCCACATACCTCACATTTAATTCTTTTCTCTCTCTTCATCTCCCCAAGTAGGTGCTTCCTCATATATTGAGAGAGAGAGAGAGGGGGGGGGTCTTATTAATACTTATAAATGGATTTATCTCCGTGACAATAATAATTACGTGGTCGAGGCAAACCCCTTTTCGATGGTATGCAATTTTTGACGTATCCACATACCTCACATTTAATTCTTTTCTCTCTCTTCATCTCCCCCAAATAGGTGCTTCCTCTCATATTGAGAGAGAGAGAGAGAGAGAGAGAGAGAGAGAGAGAGAGAGAGAGTCTTATTAATACTTATAAATGGATTTACCTCCGTGACAATAATAATTACGTGGTCGAGGCAAACCCCTTTTCGATGGTATGCAATTTCGGACGTAGCCACATAACCTCATGTTTAATTCTTTTCTCTCTCTTCATCTCCCCCAAAGCAGGTGCTTCCTCTCATATTGAGAGAGAGAGAGAGAGAGAGAGAGAGAGAGAGAGAGAGAGCGCGCCTTGCATGAATATATCATTAGTTGCAATGTGAAGGAAAACTTCTCTTGACACCTCTAAGCCACCAAGCGCACCCAGACATTAACAGCGTGCAAGGTGGCATCATACACTTCCTATACAAAAACGGCTAACTAATTGCAAACACGAGTGATGACGTCACTGGAGACATCATTTAGAAAGTCAGGTTATTCATATGTATAATGATTTCCTACCTTTTCAGTGTTCTCTTTACTTCATTTGATTACTGAATTCTATACCTTCTGTTTTTGTAATTGTTTGGGTTACACTGAAATCTTAACCTTTTGTATTTTGAATTTTTTGGTGG
>NC_090735.1:89622371-89624633 GCF_036898095.1 Palaemon carinicauda | reverse complement strand
CCATATGCTGAGAGTGTTGCCAAGTGGTGATCCTTTACTTACTATACGAGTAAATGTAATATCACGAGACTGACGGCTTGTAAAAGGCAATTAAAGTCATGAACGGAATATACAGTTGAAGGCGGTACCGAGTAGATCGTGGTGAACGGTTTATCACGTGGGTGACGCTTAACAGGTTAAAAAAAAAATTATATAGTTCGGTATTTTCTCTATCCATCCTCTCCCAGAAAACCTTCAAATGTGAATTATCGGAATGTGTGCAGATCTTGGCAGTGCGATAACTAGTTAGCGACTGAGAATAAAAAAAATAAAAAGCCCGATTGACGAATGACGATGCTGATGAAGAGGATATCGAATACCGATTTTTCTCTAATTGATTTTTTCTACGTTCTGTCTAATCCAATGTACAGTACATTCTTATGTAAAGGGCGAACCCCAACATTTCTTGATGCTGCTACACTTTAATTATAGATATTTTACCACCTATTTATAATCTTTATTTATAATAACATCTTTAGTAAAAGCTCTTCAATATCACTTTCAGGAGTAAATGCGTTTATGATCGACGATGAAACGTAAAAAAAAAACGTTTTCCTTTTAAGGAGGCGTTTTTTTAGGAAACAAAAAACACGAAACAAAATTGTTCATATTTCATTTATTTTGATTTTCTAAGGATAAATAAAACAACATTAATTATAACATTATTATTACATAGTACCTGGTAAGATATCTTTTGCCGCAAAAGTTAACCTATAGACAAATGTTAAAATTGGTTAGCGAGTTCGTTATGATCGGCGATGGAACGTACTAAACAAAGTAATGGGTTTGGTTGTAGTGACATGTTTGGCAGTAGCGTGATATAAAATAGACTTTATTTAATTTGATTTTTGGTTTCAAAAGTACTATATAAAAGAATTTCAAACAATTTAGATGAAACGGAGCACAACGCACTACTACTGGATGATAGCGGTAATCTTGCACACGAAAGCAACAAAGGTGTTCCCATGACGATACTGTTCTGTTGATTTTTTTTTTTTTGGAAACTTTTCAATATTTCAAATGGCACTGTTGATTTTGATGGTTTTTAATTTAAAGTTTAATGAATAAGGATTTTTCACCATAATCACAACGGAAGTATAAAAATTAATTAGTACAAATATGGAATATGATACATATAGGTGCTGGACAGTTAGGCTAGCCTAGCGATAAGTTCACACAACAGATGGGCAAACCTTAATATTTTTCATCCAAAACTAGTCTTTAAATGTTTGAACAGAAATCTTTCTCTCACATTCTCCCCCCCCCCCCTTCTCAGACATCGGGAAACCATCCCCCCCCCCAATACAATTAACCCTGGATAGGTACGGTCCTCGGACACCCCTTTAAGGGTATACTCGGACGCGAACGACCCCGACGCCAAAAAAAATTCTTGAAAAATCAGTTTTTGCAGTAACCTCCTTTTTTCTTTTGCCAAAAAAAACTTCAATGAATGCTTAAAACAACTGTAAAGATAAATACTACTCATCTGCAGAAAAACTATTTATTATAAATATTTTAAAAAATTAAGTAGAAAAAAAGACCTGACATAAAAATTCATAAAAAAAAAATTTTATACATATATACACAAATCCTTTTAGGAATTGATTCTTGAATGTTTAGGACATATCTTGATGTATTTTGGATGAAGTCAGACCCATGGAGGTGAAGATCTGAAATGAGAAAAAAAGGGTAACTTTTTTTGGCCAAAAAAAATTGTCCAAATTTCATGAATTTTTTTGGGTACCCAAATGAAATAGGAAGTGGCTAATTGTTTTAGGGAATAAACATATGTTATCTTAAAATAGAAATATGTAAAAAAATCTTCATTATTTTGTAAATTACATTTATATCAGGGGCCATATCTAAAGGTAATTTTTTGAGTACTTGGAAATTTCGTAAAAAAATACATATATTTAATATATAATATGATATTTATGCAGGTAAAAATATACCAAAATATCACAAATTCTATAGGGAACAAGAATATATATAGATAGGGCAGCTTACGCTTCGGATATGTCCACAAAATGGCCGCCAACCACACTGACTCAGACTCCCTAATCTGCCACTTGAAATGTAGGAAGGGTATGTCAATTTCAAGGTGTTATTTACTAATCTAATTATTATTGGATATGCATAAAAATTATATGGTGGGTTGCTGGATAATTGTCGATTATTTTACGACTATAAAATTAAAATTCTGACCCAAAAAATTTTTTTTGA